>NC_087249.1:13959400-14126900 GCF_037042905.1 Lytechinus pictus
CTTAATACTTATGGAAACATACTAGCAAGCGCCGCCTCTCTTAATGTATACGGACACAGCAAACACAGAAGTAACTCTATATGGGATTATATTGAAATCAGACAATTTGTATATGTTTTTTGTATTTTAATTTTAACTTCGACTTGCGTGAACTTGGGATGGGATAATCAGATGGGAATAAGGATAATGATGTCGCAGAAGCTTGTTGAGTTTAAGTGATCTGGGAATGAGATCGTTATCGCAAGTTATATATACATCAGATTGTATGTCAAAGATTTTTTTATGCTCGATCGTCTAAATAATTGAGTCGTATTAATCCGTTGTAACTATTGACAGGGGAAATCCAAGGGGAGGGAGGGGGGGGGGGTAGCAAATTAAATAGTTCTTCAGACAAAACCCACCTGAGTTTTTGGGAAATTGTATTCTTAATTTGAGGAATGCAATTTGCCGTACAGTGCTCCATCGTCTAATGGCTTTCTTTCATATGATAATGACATTGTGAAGAAAATTTTGTGCTCTTTCTGAAGCTCATTGTAGATCAAAAGGAATAAAAGGATATTATGGGCTCAAATCCCAGCCATGGCGTAGTTTCCTTCAGCAAGAAATTTATCCACATTGTGCTGCACTCAACCCAGGTGAGGTGAATGGGTACCTGGCAGGAATTTATTCCTTGAACTGCCGAGCGCTGGAAGCTAGCTGCTTGAGCTACAGCCGGGATAATAATATCCAAGTCCTTTGGAAGCGCATAGAGACGTTATTCATAATGTGTTATGTGCTATACAAGAACTGACCATTATTATCATTTTTACTTTTTTTTATCAGGATAAGGCAAGAAACAATGTTGCTTTGACTGACATCCAGAGAGATGCGTACACACACACACACACCCTCCCTCACCTTAACCTCTCATTGTATACATCATGTACATGGTGGAAGGGTGGGCGTGTGTGTGTGTGTGTGTCCGGGGTTCCATTCCCAGTCACGGCCCTTATTCGACCATGAGCAAGGCATTGAATCAACTATACTCTTTTATTATATGTACATGTTCAAATAAATATTTTGTTAAATGTTTACCATGTTTCTCCTTAACACAGATGAAGCTACAGTATAAGCTGCATCTGATCCATGTTCACTTTTATACTAAAGTTACCATTTGATTTCTTAAATATTAAAACACAATTATACTACATTTTGCCAACACAAGTAATTGTACATTAATTTTGTCCTTTATTGCTGCCACCCTTGGTGAACTTGGGCAGTTTTATAGGCAAACGAAAATGCGTTTCGTTTTCATCAATTTACTTGATATAGGTCATTCAGAGCAGGGAAAGACGGAATGATCAAAACCACACGCAGGTGCAAAGTCATTAGCGAATATGAATGAATGCAGTGAGTTGCGAGAAGGGAATGAATTAGGGGCGGGGAAGAAGAATGGTGGGAAGTATGCGGATAGGGGAGAGGGGTTAAGAACGGTTGTGCGACCGGAGACTAGATTGAGTATTGAAAGTATTTGATTGTTTTGTTTGTACATGCAAGCAATTTAAGTTTCAACAGACAATTTCTTCAAGTTATATACGTCTGGTTAACCCTTGCAAAAGCAAGCAATTGCAAACAAGATATTTACATGATCAGATTAAAGATACGAAAATGAAAAGTAAATTAAAATGTATAAATGGAAATAGTCTAAATAGTAATTTTAAACCTGTTTAAGCATATTTCAACTAATAAAGCTGAATTGAATAAAAAGAAAATTTGTCAATGAAATAATTTTTATATTTTTTTATATTTTTATTTCTTCCGAACGTGTAATTTAGAACAAAATGGGAAGCAAAACATGAAATTAAAGACTAAAAAGAAAAGGTAGGAAGAGGAGTCAAACGTCATCCTGCATGGGTTAATGTTGGGAGAGGAAAGAGAGAAGGGGTATGAATATTGATTCGGCGTGATTCGGATGTGAGGGGGAAGGTGAATGGTAGAGAAAGGGGGATATAGAGGGAGGAGGGGTGAAGTTGCCCCCTTATTATCAGTATGAAGTGTGTTAGCGAATATCATGATATTGTGTAGGATTAATCACCGTTCATTCTTTAAAGAGATCAATGAACCGCGAAGGCGTACAAAAAAATATCACACCTTTCTCCAGTTAATAGCACAAGACTTGCACTAAATCCAGGTGCGCTATTCTCTCAGTAAGGTTTCCTTTTGATAAACTTAACCCTCACTCACATATTGAAATATTCTTGCATTGTTAAATATTTAAAATCTGAAGGTTCATCACCCTAACGCTTTTGCTTACCAAACGTTACATCTACAGATGAATAAGAGTTTGTATTTAGTATTACTGTATCTTATAACAATGTCTCTTTCATTCTTGTTATTATCATATATTGATTACGTTTTGTTGTTATATTTCTATAAATCAATGTGATAATTATTATAGAATTTATAATTGTTTATTCATGCATGATTATTCATATCCTTATCTTTCACTTGGCAGTGCAAAGCAACTGATGACGGTACAATAAAATGCCAACAGAACATACAAAGTTAGGAAGAGACACATTTAGTGAAGGGTTTATGGCATTCTTTTAGTTTTGATATGGCCCATCAATGTTCCAACTGTCTCAAACAGTGTAAATCTTCGAGGCGAAAGGCGCTACAAGTTCGTGCGAACTTGACCGTATTATATGCAATCCCACATTTCGTCCTCTGTTTTTTTCACCTCGTTCGTGTCATAACAAATCAACAGAGAAAATGAATGAAATTAAGACTTATAATATACAGCACTGCTTCTCTGTATACCTCATCGGAACATATGCAAAGGGGTCTCTCGGGCGACAATTTCGTGGTCTTTTATTTTATTGCGGCGCTTGGGCCACTGTGTGTTTTTGTATCACACATAGGAAAGATAAAAAGTTATAAATCTGATGGTTTTTATGATGGTGATGGTGCGCCAATTTTTGTCATGGAAGCGTTCTTTTATAACTGTTATAGGTAAACAACACGTTTTATGAAGTAGTTTTTCATAGCTTTTTGTATGATTACAAATTCCAAAAGATATAAAGGTGACAAAATAAATAGTAGTTGACACCCTTTTTTAAGACTATAAAGTCGTTAGAAAGAGCGCGGGTGGTCAGACCTCAAAGTTGTCAACTTCATCATGAACTGTTCTTTTTATATACTGTATAAATCAATATCAAATGTTTTAGATTGAGAATAAATGTACTTGTCAAGGTAGTAACTTGTGTAGTATTTGAAGTAAGAAAAGAACAGGAAAAAGTGTAAACATCAAAGTAGAAGACAGCCGTGTCAAGCTTGTCCGATTGGAGGAGAGGTGTGTTTTTTCACCATAAAAAAGACCAAATGTAATTTTCCAACTCCACAGTTTCCACATATATTTTATAGACTTTTAGAGTTCTCAACATCACTATTATATCAAATTTCATAGGATTTTCAGCTCTTTTTGATCCTTCATATAAATCTAAGAAAAGAAAATATTATTGAAAAAAAATCTTTAAAAAATCGCAAATTTCGGAAATAGTGAACCTTTGCCCTTATTCAAAATCAGACCCGTTAGAGATTTTCCTCTTGATACCTTCACATCACCCCTCCCGCCTTGCACATCATTTTTATCTCCACCCCAAATATCACGACTTTCCAACCTATAACCCCTCCCCCCTTCTTTCCCATTTTCCTGTGTTATATCTCCACGCATCGCCCCCACCCCTTTTCTTTACAATTCAATGACCTTTTTGACAGTTTACAGTCATAAAAGAATAATCCAAACTGAGAAATTATGGCACGTCATTAAAGTCAGAATTAAATTCCTTGGCAAGAGTAGCGGTGCACAATTTTATTAAGGACTAAGAAAGAAAAATCACAACCCCATCGTCATAAATACAAAGCCAGTATATTGACACAGCACGCACATATAATTCCGTAACAGTCTTTAGTATAACTGATGAAAAGTTGTTTACATGTATTCAAAAGAACAAACATTTGGACCAGGGAAAAGGGATCTTTATTAAAGGGCGCTTAATGTGGGCTATACACATAGAGAGACAGAACTTTCCATGTATTATACCTAAACTTCGTACAATTGACGAATTTCATCGCAAAGCATTTTGTACATTCATTATCACGCATGCGCTAAAATTACCAACTTTTTTTTTTTACAAATAGGTTCTTTAGACGAAGGTGCGACAAACGTCATATGCGTCAACTCAGTCAAAATAACGGCATTACATTGACCGAGGTGACGTCACTCAATTTCATAAGCTTGATGTACGCGCTAGCTCTGTTTTTTTTCCTTTTATGACGTAGACACTTCGAAGCATCAGCATGTAGTGCAGACCAATCATGTCAATACGTTGAATTATTAGTTGGTATCTTACCACTTGGTCTAATTCTCAGTTCTTCCAACTTCATTTGGTCTAAAACAATTTCGCCTACAACCAGTTTGTCTATTATTCATTTCGTCTAATTCCCACTTGACGTTATATCCAATTCGTCATAGGACCTGTATAAAAAAAAAAACGAGATAAAACATGCTAAAATTTCAAATCATGTCTGCTGGTGCATTGACCCATAAGAACCATGAAAACACCTGTCTTAGGATTGTTATAAAATTACCTTTTTTAATGGTAAGTGATTAGTTTCGTCACTCTTTTGATACTCCACTTTCAACGACAACGAGGTATGCATGTCAGTTTCCGTCCCCACCTTGGTTGCTCGCGACCAACGGAATATTAGTGGCCCGAAGAGAATCAAAATAACCTAGAAAATAAAAATTCTTCGGTGTAAACTCTTCGCGGTAGCACGCCCCTTGTCATTTTCTCTCTTTTTTAACAGGCCGATGACTGATTGTATGTTCATTGTGTGGTCCCATACCTCACCTCCCGTGTACCTGTTCAAAATACGACCAGGTGTTGGTTCTTTCTTTCCCTCAGGTTCAAAGGGGCGGCTAAGGATGAAGAGTGGGGTAACAAACCCAGAGCGTAGCTCCATCTTATTTTCCTGTTTTTCTGCAGTTTGCAAAATTCCTTTTCAAGTCATATACAAATATTCAAAATCTAATATCGTACATGTTATCCTTGTAAAAGAAAAGCATAAATCTGAAAATTGGGATGTCTTCCCTCTTGTGTGTAATTGTGTATCTTGTTATTAAAACAATATATATATTTTGGTGGGAGTTTATTTGTTTTTTATTTTGCTTTTGTTTTGTATGATTCAGTTGCTAGATGGCATTACCAAACAATACCATTTTTTGCATACGCATTTTCTTCGAAACGGTAACAAATCAGAAGTGTTGTTTCATATTTGCAATCTTTTGTCCTGAGGCCTTGGTCATTTGTACAATATTTCGACAATTAATGCTGACTTAAATAATTCATGGTGCTCAAGTAGGTAATTGATAATTGATGTACGCAATCTCTCTGAATGCAAAATAGCTAATCTTGTCCCTTATCAGACTCCTCTCAGAGTGAGATGAGAGACCGGTCCTAATGGAGTGAGATTTCGGTCTTTCAAGAGTGAATTTTCTCCTCTTTTGGAGAGAAAGTGTAAAAAAATGGCATTGCACACTTTCACTCCAAAAAAGGGAGAGACCCACTC
This sequence comes from Lytechinus pictus, assembly GCF_037042905.1. Taxonomy (NCBI): domain Eukaryota; kingdom Metazoa; phylum Echinodermata; class Echinoidea; order Temnopleuroida; family Toxopneustidae; genus Lytechinus; species Lytechinus pictus. The sequence continues at coordinate 13,965,011 of NC_087249.1, forward strand.
TTGAAAGACCGAAATCTCATTCCATTAGGACCGGTCCCTCATCTCACTCTGACAGCGAGAGGAGAGTAAGTAGGGACCAGATTAGCTCCTTTGCATTTAAAGTAAGAATAATCTCAATAATATTAAAAGGATTTAGTTGTGCGCTCATCTCTAATCATTGCTTGAGGAATACGTTTTTGCCAATAGAAACTTAATTTAATCTAAAATGGTACGAAGAAAGGGCTGGTCTCTCCAGCCACATGGTATCCAAATTGTGCCCTCCCCCCTTTCTCTCTGTCTTTCTCACTGAAATGCATGTATGAAGGGGGTATAGAGCAACAAGGTCCGGGCGGTATTTTTATATATCGCACACCTGTACAGCTGGTATGACACGATAGGGGAAGGTCCCAAGGCGCCAGTCGTTTGTTATTAACCAGGCGGCCATTGACTAACTCTTGCTCAACAGCCACATTCCAAGTCCCCCAGTGGAGTATCTATGGGGAGGGCGCCTGCCCCCGGCGCCACCTTAAGGGGGTGCGCAAAAAAATGCAAATAAATAAAAAATGAAGTAAAAATGAAAACATTGATAGCTTCATCAGAAAAGGTGTATCCGGAGTCAGGGGTTAAAAGTGGCCCGATATCACAGCTTGCCGAAGCGTTGTTTGTCCTAGAAACCTGTTTGATATTCATTATTTTGCCAGAGTTTGTCAGTCTTTTTTATTATTTACCTTTCCTATTACACGTGTCAAATCTGACATCCAAAATATACTATGTTTGTTGTTGTTTGTGAATTTCTTTTTATTTGTTTACCTTATGTCTACGTGCGAAGGGATTCTCCCTGGTACAAGATGATAGATCATTCTTCACAAGTAAATGATATATATACATGTATATATATATATATTTATACATATATACATATTAAATATATCATTATTTATATATATATATATATATATATATATATATATAATCGTACTTGAGCTCAAACTTGAATACTTATCGTACTTGAAATAGATAATTTGATTACAATAGTAATGATTAATGAATTTTAACTTAAGTCTGTGACAACCCCCCCCCCCCCAAAAAAAAAAAAAAGATTTTGTTGTATATGCAAACTTGAAAGAAAATGCCCGATTGATTAGGCGTACTAGTCGATCTCTCGGACAAGATGCGCAGACAAACGATAATCCTGATTGGTTGGTGACATTATTGCGATTGGTTGCAAACTTCTGTTTTACAGGTCCCGGGGATTTTCTAAGTTTGCCCCCCCCCCAAAAAAAAAAATAGAGCTTAGCGGTTACAGCGGGAGACATTCGCAAAACTTTCGTGATCTGACAAGGGATTTACGAAGACTTTTGCGAACATACCGGGCATGGTGGTTCAGTGGTAGAGCGCGCGCCTCATGAACGGGAGGTCGTGGTTTCGATCCCCGGCCGAGTCATACAACTTAATAAATGGTCCCTTATGTCTTCTTATTAGGCGCTTGACGTATGAGAATAGAGGAGGGTAATAATAACATCCCACGTTTTCGACTTCGGGGTGATGTGTTACTACCGCACGAATCTGCGTATGTAGTACTTGTAGAGAGACGCGCTATTCACGCCCCGTTGGTTTGATAACCGCGGTAAACATAGTGAAACACCAACTTATTCAACAATGAACATTTCCTATTGACTGGATATTATAATTGCACATGGAAACAAACACTCTTTATTATTAAGTTCTTTGTTTTAATAAGTAATGCATCTAAACATATATTGCCATTTTATACCGATTTTATTTGTGTATATTTGTAAACCCCGACTAGCATTGGCGGCGGAAGCCAAAAAATTTAGGGGGGGGGCCACCAAAAAATTTTGACAAGCAAAAAAAAAAAAAAGTAGGGGGGATCGTCTCCCCCCACCTCAAATTTAGGGGGGACAGGCCCCCCGCCCCCGCCCCCCCCCGCTTCCGCCGCCTATGCCGACTAGTGAGGAGAGCTTCATAACAGAAACTAGTTTTTCGTTTAGTGATCCTCAGGCACTAGTCGGTGGTAATTTCTTCCTCTTGTACATATTCTTGCCATGCTTGTTGTCTTTTGCCAGGAAATACAATAAATAACATAAGATAAATAAATAAATAAATGTATGTACAGAGGAAATAGTGTGATCAAGTTTCCATCCATCCATTCAACCGTCTTTGAACATTAGCCGTTCTCAACTGTAATGAACTGTTTACAAAAACTTGAATTTATGGTTTGCTATCTGACAAAACTACTTCAAACATAAAAGACACCATTATGCTGTCATAATAAATACCGATAGATCGGTGACATTTAAATAAAAATCACAATTTTTGTTTGGTTTTCCGTGTCTATGCATTTGTCACAATCACCGAATGACAAAAAAAAAATGCATAGGACGATCTCAGAGGCAAAGGTTTTTGTATCGTCCAAATGAGCACGGGGCATTAAGGAGTGATTTTCCGCGCAATTTCGCCTTTTTAAGTCAGGCCGTTTCGGCAGATTGCAATGTATCACCAAATAACGCTCAAATCACCTAGTAGGAGAAAGAGAGATGAAATTCCGCGTGGAATATAGCGGGAGCTCTCTAAGGGTATCGGGAGAAGGCGGTTCTTCTGGTGGATCAAGGTGTGAGAAGGGATGCAACTAACTATTAAAATGAAAGGGAGTATATAAAACCAAAGAGTATGCAGGGAAACGTAGAGATTGAAACCGCTGATAATTATCCGGGAGAGTGTGCAGCAAATGTAGCGTTTGATCTTGAAACTGAATTCGGTCAGGTGTGTGCGCTGACTACCCCGCGCCCTCCCACGAGTTCGCTCGCATTTGGCGCAAAGCATTCGTGCAATATAACATTTTACACCCTCTGCTGAAGCATATTCTATTTTTTAATGCATTCAACATCCCGGACAATCAAGTCGACTGATACAAGAAATTGTAGGTCATGTTTCCAGCCGGGTAGCAGAATGTCGATGAATTCCGCCAGGACTATTAACCGTTTTCCGATAATTGTGTGAAATGGTTGATATGAAATTCAGCCCATCTTTGACCATTTCACACCATTTTTTATCAACAACAACAAACGCCCACACAAGTAGATAAATGATATATATATACATATTATACCAATAATTAAGGTTCATGATAGATAGTAGAATGACACAGATCAAAATCAAAGATTTTATAAGAAAACGGAGCAAACCATGACATTCTGATACCATTCAAATTTCTTTTATTTTCTAGGTGCTATGTTTTTTCAAATTCAGAGGTGAACAAATCTCTTTTATTTCTCTTTACACCGTTCGCATTTCATTCGTTCTAAGCCACTGACGTATTTCAATAAAAATAATTAAACATATTTACTCAACAAACAAAAAACATTTTCAAACACCAAAAAAGTACAGCATTCGTTCACAAAATTGGTAATAACACACACACATAGGAAAAATATATGGAGAATAAACTAGCATTCTTTGAGAATAAATCACCACAATCATTTTTTTATCCTTCCTGCTATATTTTTGACGGATTAATCACCTGTCGCATTTTAGAAAAAGAAATAACAAAAGTGTGTTTTTTTTCTGGTGAGAAGAATAAAATTGAAATTGAATTGAGAGTTATTTCTCCTAGTGAATCACTCGTTTAATCATATTCTTGTATCCACCCCCCCCCCCTCCTCTCTCACTCTCTCTCTCCTTCTCTCTCTGTCATCTCTCCCCCATCTCTTTCTGATTCTATTTTCTCTTTCTCTGTTGCTCACCCACCCCCTTTCTCGCTCTCTTATCCTTCTATTACGGTTTTAAGAGTTCAAGATACGCAAACATGCATATGCATTTTTCTTGTATTTCAGAATTGGTTATCAAAAGGAATTCATTTTATTCATTGTTTAATTTCCCCCGGATATGTTTTCGTAGATCAATCTGATTATCAACTTGATTTATTTTCAACCCTTTGCTATTCAAGCATTTGCTGAAGGCTTGATAGTAAGATTGAGTGGTTGTAGCTTATTTTTCACACTTTTTCGGTCAAAATAATCAAAGTTTTTCTTTCCCTCTCGTTAGCGCCGTCATTTCAAACCGCTTTTTCAATGATTCATGCGCGTGTCAATATTGAAACAAGACATGATTTTCTCGGGATAATTGAGTCGACAGGTGAAAACGCAGGATGTAAGGCGAAATGACGAGAGATGAAAAGAGAACCGTTTAGAAGCCCCTTTTATTTTGATTTAATTTGCTAAGGAAAAGAGTTCAATACAACAAAGGATTAAAGACAGAACGATCAATAAATGTCGCTTCATGAAGTCAAAGAGATTTAAAAATAATTGTAGGTGCACTTTCAAAACGGAGAGGTACTGTAAATTTGTGGTTTCTTGTAAAGTGCAAGGGTTTCTTTAAAAAAAGGAAATAGCTATACGCGACATCGGGAAGAAGGCCAGGGATTTTTGTATGCGGTAAATCAATAATAATGGATTTAAGCTAAGAAACTTCATATTATATTGAAACTAACCTCAACGTCATTTTTACTAAGTGACACCTGCATTTCTCCTCACCACTCCCGCGAACAAATACATATATATATATATATATATATATATATGTATAATATACATACACACATATACATATTGTACATTAGTAGTTTCTTACATGAATAAATATATATACATATGTATATTATATGTATGTATGTATATATATATATATATATATATATTATCCTTAAAATAAAAGAAATTCCTGCAGCAGAGTCTCGAGAACACCTGTAATCTAACCATTATATCATGTAAAATTACAGGTAATTGGTATTTGGTGTATGGAACCTTACAAATTTCCTTAAATAAAACACCATTTTCCCCTTTTTAAGCAGACCTGTTCTGTTAAATTGTAGAAAATTCCTGTTTTATGAATTTACAGAATGATTATGTTATTGCTTTCTGCAAAAAAAGAATAGGGGGTTGATTTCTTAGGGGGTTTTGGGGTATCAAACAAATTTAAGGGGGGTTGAAACACTGTAACCACCCCCCCCCTGCCAACGCCACTGTCCACACTGTGGATCATCTTCACGCTGTGAAAAAACATATTAAAATCGATCTCAGAAAAGAATCTGTGGTAGACATAAGAGGTTTTTTGCATAGGCTATACAGTCAAGTGAGCATACTGTGACCCTAGTTTGGGATATTGTCTCATTTCTAACATAGTCTAATACCCTTTTTACACAGGATTTTCTTAGCCCCGGACTATCGCTAACCCCGTACTATCCTTAACCCCGTACTATCTTTTTTTCCTTTTCACACATGCCAAATCGTTATTGCTATCCCCGGATAAGGAATGCTTGCTTTTCACACACGAAACTCGCTAACCCCGGACTAGTGGTAGCTCACGAATATTCACGAGCGCACTGAGGGTTCATTCCTTTTTACACACGCTAAAATTTCCTTAACCCCGTACTATAGGTGGGGCTAAATTGCCATTTAGCCCCACCTATAGTACGGGGTTAAAGGAGAATGAAACCCTTGAAACCAGCTGAATCCATATAAAGAGAAAAATCAAAGAAACATATTGTTGAAAGTTTGAGGAAGATTGAATGAATAATAAGAAAGTTATGAGCATTTGAATATTGAGATCACTAATGCCATGTAGATCCTCCCATTGGCAATGCGACCAAGATCTGTGATGTCACACACGTACAACTCCCTCATTACTTTAGTACTTATTTCACTTATATTCTCACTTTTATAGAGTCTATCACAAGGTGAGGTGTTCTCTTTATGAGAGAACAAGTACAGAGGTTTCACAACATTATATCATTGATGAATCGTTTGTCATATGATTAGAATGAGCAAAAAGAGATGTTTTGGTGTATATTTTCAGTGTCCAAAACTGGACAACTCTCCCCTTTTGGACACTGAAAATGTACCCCAAAACATCCCTTTTTGCTCATTCTAATCATATGACAAACGATTCATCATTGATATAATGTTGTGAAACCTCTGTACTTGTCCTCTCATAAAGAGAACACCTCACCTTGTGATAGACTCTATAAAAGTGAGAATATAAGTGAAATAAGTACTAAAGTAATGAGGGAGTTGTACGTGTGTGCAGTGGCGTAGCTAGGATTTTTTTCCTGGGGGGCACTGGGGGGTCCTTAATTTTTCAGGGGGGGCACCATTTTTTCCGTTGTGTGTGTATGTGTCACAAGGGCGGATCCGACTTTCGCCAATAGGGGACGGGGCCCGAAATTATCTTCACCTATATTTCCCCCGATCAGTCACTTCTTAGTTTTATTCTTATAAAATAACATAAACCTGAAATAATCTCATAAGCCTTATAAAAAGTGCGAGCGCGAAGCGCGAGCGATTTTTTTTTTACTTTCATGTATTTTGTCCTGAAAATTTGATATTCTGGGCAATGTTATGTGTGATCATGAACAAGATTCGTATGTAACTAGATGGTTACTGCGAACGCCAAGCGCGAGCAGAAATTTCTATTAACTTTTCTATATAGCATTATCGAAAAGGGACCTGTTAAGGACTGCTTACAGTTACCCACGAAGACGGTATATATTTCAATAATGCGAGCGCGAGCAAATTTTTTTTGACATTCCGACCTAAAAAATTGTCATTCTAAGCACTTTTTGTATTAATAAATGGGATAGGTATGTAACTAAACAATTGATGCGAGGTATGTAACTAAACAATTGATGCGAGCGCGAAGCGCGAGAGGAAGAAAATTGAGATTTTAGACCTAAAAGCGGGACACTCTATTCATATTTTGTAAATCATAAATAGGATATAGTTAATTGGGTATCATTAATAATGCAATCGTGAAACGTGAGCAGACAATTATTGATATTCTGATGTGAAACTGGATAATTTAAGTACATTTAATATAAAGAACATGCAGGCTATCGCGCATGTTTTAGATTTAGACCTAGAATCTGGGCAGTCTGAATACATTTGTTTAATGGAACATTATGGAATACATGTAGACAATAGGTACTTGGCAAATCAAACAATTTGACCACGCAGCGTGAGCTTAAAAATGCTGATATGTAGACTATAAAAGGGAAATTTTACAACTAGATCACTTAAATTTGTTAATGAAAAAAAATTAATGAAAGCTCGATGTCCGAGCTAAAATATATTTTGTATATTGACTTCAAAACTTGCTCCATATCAGCCAATTGAGCAAGATATGAATCTCATCGAACAGGCAATTCTGGCGCGAAGCGCAAGCAAAAGTTTTATATAGTAACATGAAAGATTTTGGTTTTTTTTTGCAAGTCTTCCCTTCACATTATTTCATTCACTCGTCTTCCTCCTCTTATTTTCCTCTTCTTTTTTTCTTCTGTCTTTCTTCTTCTTTTCCTTTTTTCTTTTCTTCTTTCTCCCTTTTTTTTGCTCTGCCAATTTTTTTCAGGGGGGGCACCTGGGGGGGCACACCAAATCTCAGGGGGGGGGGGGCACGTGCCCCCCCAGGCCCCCCGTAGCTACGCCACTGCGTGTGTGACATCACAGATCTTGGTTGCATTGTCAATGGGAAGATCTACATGGCATTAGTGATCTCAATTTTCAAATGCTCATAACTTTCTTATTATTCATTCAATCTTCCTCAAACTTTCAACAATATGTTTCTTTGATTTTTCTCTTTGATATGGATTCAGCTGGTTTCAAGGGTTTCATTCTCCTTTAAGCTTAGCCCACTTTCGTTTTACACTAGCGATCTTAACCCCGTACTATCGCTCTTAGCACCGCAATTGCTGGGATAACCCTGCTTTTTTGCAGGGCCAAATAATCCCGTACTATAGGTGGGGTTAGCCCACTTTGCAAAAATGCTGTGTAAAAAGAAAGTGGGCTAAGCTTAACCCCGTACTATAGGTGGGGCTAAATGGCAATTTAGCCCCACCTATAGTACGGGGTTAAGGAAATTTTAGCGTGTGTAAAACAGGGATCACTCCTGAAGACGGACAGTCAACCTGCCCGAAACGTCGAGTAACCTCTCTTCACTTCATCCTGCTGCTACTCAAACCATGGAGCTAATAGCTCTATGCTCAAACCATCGCTAATTAAGCCATATTCAGCTCATCTCATCTGGTTTACAGTCCTTTTCAGGACTTCACTCACTTTCAAGAAAGAATACTTCTAATTTCCTCTTTACATCCTATCTCGTCTTTCCATTTCAATCTTTCTGCCTGTATTTCCTTCCCTTCTTCATATTACACTTGGTGAACCGTAAACCTTCTCCACGTTATAAACTCCACCATGCAAACCTACAAAGGGATCATTCGTTGTTAACTTTCGTAATTCATACAAATATATATATAAAAAGAAACTTTCGTATTTCACTTCCAAATTGATTTAAATTGTAAATTAATGTCAATTAGTGATATTTACGTTTGATTTTCTTCCAATTCCTTGAACTTCGTTAAAGAAAAAAAAATCGCTTTTCGCCCCCCCCCCCCCCGTCTTTCTGTATGTCTGCATCTCTCTCCCTGTCTCTCTCACATCATGCTCACCGACACTCACTTAATCCCGTCTCTTTTCTACCCCCTCTCCTTATCTTAGGATAGGTAGATTTCCGAACCAATTGATTGATGGTCTATACCCGATGATCGATCGGGCTGTGGTCCCACTTATTGTTTACCATGTCATGTCCGATTCAAAGACTCTACTCACATTACAAACGCCTGGCACGGAGAACTCAACCGGGCAACGTGTGAAAATCGTAATTGGTTTTTCACCAGCCTAAATAAATAAGAGTGAATTATTGAGCGGTCCGCGACTCGAAAATGCTTGGCAAAAAAAAGCAAGGGAGAGGGAAGCCAGGAATTAATCCTTTTCTAAAGAAAAGGTACGGATTCAAACCTCAAGAAAAGCCCAATTCCAATGCGTCCACAATTACGCGCCTCGGGGAGATAAAGAGCTGTGTATTAATGCTTCCGCAAAGATTTTTTTTCATCGAATGAATCAATCTTGCCTCATAACCTCCCCCTTTATGCCCCCCCCCCCCATATTCCGCACCCCTTCTCTCTCTCTCTCTCTCTCTCTCTCTCTCTCCATCTCCCTTTCTCACCCTCCATCTCTTCGTCCCATTAAATCATTTCTCTTTTCTCTTTTTTGTGCTTTTTTGCGGAGTGGGTGAGCTTGTCAGCACTGCCTGCGGGCGCAATGCTAGGCTGACACAGTGCATATGTTCTTGCTTGATATATTAGCCAATTTGTGTGATTTTAATCCAGTATGATAGCCCAGATATTAATCAGCGAGCAGTGTTTACTTATAATCACTTTACTTCTAACCAGGGAGTGGGTCAGACCAGGGAACTGGGGTCGTTGCCGAAAGATCACCTTCAAAAATCAAATGTAACTCGATTTTAAGCCAATCAGAATAACGTTTTCGACTTGCACTTGATTTTTTAAAACCATGGATCCCACAAGTACTCGTACTAGTACTGAGGGTTGGATTGTGGCAAACTGTTTGTAGAAACGCATATACATGCACGAGCCGTCATCAGAATAAAATTATGATTGGCTGACACCAGACGTATTTTTAAAGCATTAGAAACCCCTGTAACGTAGCTGCATATTTGGGGTTCAGCTGATTCTGTACCGTTCTAACCGCTTAATACTAGGTTTGATGATTAAGTAAAAGTATGATTAGGAATGGTAAGATAATGACTTTACTTCTCCAAGGAAAACTCCTTGAAGCCGTTTATATTATGGGCAGAGCGTGGCAAATTTGGATGTGCGACATGTGCCGAAGTGTCGCGGCGGGAATCGAACCTCGAACCTTGTAATCTATAGTCAGTGGACATATCCACTTGACCACGACAACCACTTCAATTCAAATTGCGAAAATTCTCATATACGATTCCCAGTCAAGAACAACTCTAAAAGGGATTTGGAGCACACACAAAGTCATCTCAAATCATCATGGCGTGACTTAAAAGGTCTCAAGCAAAGAAAATGAACAGAGTTTAATGCCTACTAACTTGTAGCAAATTTATACTTCACTTCTTGACAAGCTGTTGTGTGAAAATTATGTTGCGCCATTTGCCTAATGCTTACACAACAGGACAAAATGTCACTTTAAAAAAAGTCATACTAGTCATTCATATTGAAAACTGAGTTTTCCTTGCTTATTGTTGAAGTATGGTCTTGTTTTGTTATAAATTTACCAATGACTACATAGTTTTGTCTTAACCTTTACGACAATGTTATAGATCGAATAAATCGTATCGATGATATATAATGGCGATAATGATTACGAATAATGTTTTATAATTCCTAGAGAAAATAAAACGTCTTGAACTAAAATAGATGACGTCAGAATTGCTATGAATTATTCAGAAACTGAGGACATAATACGAAAAATTGGTAAAACATCACACAAAATACCTAAAATAATGATCGAGATTCAGAAGTGCATTGATATCTTGGAGATGAAATTTACAAGGAGACAAAAAAGTGCATGGGACCTCGTTAAACAATAGGATACTAAAATACTGGGAATTATGACTCGACACAGACACGGATAAAGATAGCAATATTTAGGATTCAGCATTAACATCTATGACGTGACAAAAAGTGCTACTTGGGCTGTCACCCTGGGTCACGTGACATAAAGGTTAGCAATTAATCGTACGCTTGATTTTCACGATTGATTGTACATTGTAGTCAATGCAATCAATAAAATGATTGCTAAGCTTTGTGTTATGGGCCCTGGACGTTTCAGCAAGCTTCTTTTTTCCTTCTTCTTCTTTGGTTTTGATGGCACCAGTCAGAAATGACAATTTTTGCCACAACATTTTAGAGCTCTTTTAAGAAAGAATTAAATAGCTTATTTCGTAGTTTTGATGTTTTTTTCTTTCTTTCTCCTTCTTTTTCTCTTTTCTTTTCTCTATTTTTTTGAATTTTTCATTTTTTTTATCCTTTTTCATCTTTTTTACTTTTCTAATGTTATTTTCTTCTTTTGTTCTTTACTTTTCCCAACATTTTTTGTTTTATGTTTTTTTCCCTTTTCTCTTCTCGTCTTTTATTTTCTTTTCCTCTTTCTATTTCCTTTCTCTTCGTTTCTTTCTTTCCTTTCCTTTTCTTTTCATTTATTCCTTTCTTGTCTATATTTCCCCCCTGTTTATTCTTTTCCTTGTCCTTTTCTTTTGTACTTTTTCTGCTTTGGTTTTGCCATGCCGATGTACTGTACGGGTGACCAGCCGTTTTCTCCTTTAATTAAATTCCCTAATATATCAAGCATTCTATTGATATCAAGAATTGCATTTTGTCAACAACACTATCATCAAATTCATCAAAATTCAAAGAATCGTTTGAAAAAAGAAACGGGATTAATAAACACTCTTCCTTAGCCTATATACGGACGTCGGCATACGCTGGTCCGCGTGTGACGTCAGCACCTTATTGCGAGAGAAATAAAAAAAAATCTGTCCAGGACGTAAGAAAACGTGAAAAAAATATGGAGGTTTACAAAACACGAAACTATTTCACAATATGTATTCTAGAAAAATGAAAATTTAAATCTATTTTAATATTTGTTTCTAGTTTGTTTAGCTGTGCTGGAAATTCGAGTTGTTTCCACTCCTTCGTATCATCTATTTGTTATTTATTCATTTAATATGATCTAATGTTGGGGTATCATTTGTACCATCTGAATTTTGTTTCCTTGTCAGTGTGTGATAATCAAGATTAGATTGTGGAATTCAAATTTTGACAGTCAACCTTTGCTATAAATTATAGAACAGGAAAAGTGCAAGCCGAGCTTAATTTGACGAAGTGCAAAACCATGATCATGATGCTATCAAATATCTTTTTTACCGTCAGAGAGGAATATCCCTTTTAAACCCTTATGCTAATAATTTATTTTCTAATAATTCAGGGTCTCATCATCTTCTTCTTCTTCATATTCCTAATTCATGTCGGGAGCTTTTAAAGAGAATCCATTGGTTTGGAGGTGTCTCGTTAGCATATACCCCTTGGTGAGAGCAGTTCCTGCCATAAAACTCCTCCTAAATTGTCTGCGTCCTCATTCGACGGTTAGGTTTCCCAGCTTGACTTTAGATCGCGCGTGGGGTATATAGGGAGAATGCAGAAAAGAGCTTTGAACCTGAACTTTTCATTTCTGTCTCTCTATTTATTGATCAATTGATTGATGTTGGGGAATATTCTCGACGTTCATGCCCCTGTCCATTTGCGGCGATTTCATGTTAATATGAGCATGGATTGGGGACAGAAACATACCAGGGCCCCGTAACACAAAGGTTTGCGATGAATTGCAAATATGAGAGAACACCCCTGATTGGTCCCTGGTCAATATTTTAAACTTAATGCGCATGTAACATTGATATTGATTGGTCAGTTCATTTAGCGATTGATCGCTAATCTTTGTGTTACGGTGCTCAGACCATGTGAATTCCTTCTACGCGCACCCGCCGAAATAAATCATGTATGGCAAGGGGTCCTAAAGCTACAGCTACGCGGTTCCAAAAGCTACGCACCACTCCGATGCGCATGCAATTCCAATTGCAAAATGCGCACGCTGTGTGTGAAGCTGTGACTGCAGAGTGACGAACGATTCCTATTCATTTTTTTTCCCGACAGAGTCTGCAATAAATCACTAAATGCAGAAAAAACCAGCAACTCTTTGGAATTCTGGTGTTATATTCACTTTCATTTTATATGTTCCTATGATTATATTAACAAATTTTAGAAATTAAGGCACGGGAAATATATTTCTTTGCATGATAAATCGAGTGCGTAGCTTTAGGACCCCTTCTACATCGGGCGGCGAAATCAAGAGGTATTCGGAAAACACGGCGGGATTTTCGTATCAGTGAATTTTGTGATATTTACTTCTTCGGTAAGGATCTTTAGAATATTTACCATAAATTAGTGAAAAATAATTTGTTTAAATATTAAAACTGGCATAGTTTTTTTTATCATTTGTAAACATAGTTTGTTGCTTTAGGTCCCCCCCCCCCCCTTCACATCGCAGAGCTTCTCGTTGATTTCATGCACGGTTGTAATTGACGGGTACGCGTCATAAGGGATTGTCTCTGTTAACATGGTTAAGAAGAGGAACAAAAGAACTTTGAGAGTTTTTTTGTATTTATTAAAGAACTTTGAGAGTTGATTTTCATCACATATTTTTTTTGGACAGGTGGGCAAATGCAAAACTATGCAAAAATGTTAAGAAAGTAGAGTGTGTCTTTGAACTTTACGTAATCTTGTAATGAGTTTGATCGGTCTGAAGTCGGTATCGCCTGTAAAACCATGGCATGAGAGAGTTCTGTCACTATGACTGCATGGCTCTCACTTCTGATTCTTCTTTCTATATCTGTGTTTTTTCTTTATGCCTACAGTGTTTGTCTTTGAATTAAGGTGAACAGGCTACTTAATACCGTCCCATGTTGTAAGATATTGTAAAATCGTAAGATTTGATCTTGAATTAGGACAAAAGATTATTTTAATCTGAACGATGTGTTAAAAAAATAATAAATCATAACCCATGTTTTGTATTTAAATGAATACAAATACTGTCTACTTTTAGTGTTTTAAATCCTAAGTTATCTATTAACCTTTTTTTAACAAGTGATTAATCTCTAATAAAAAGAAGAGGCGATAAAACATTGTCCTGTGGGAGGTCGGTGTTTCTTCACGCATGTGCTAGCATAAGAGCGTATTGTAGCATCTACTTCGTAAACACTTTCTGCAACGTTCAGAACCTGTTGGAAATGCCCGTCAAATCACAATGGACAGATTAGAGGTCATTGTCGAAAGTTGGTAGACCGGGACAGCATATCGTCTTAAGATTCGGACCGGTCAAGTTTCTTTTATCAAATATGTCGTTTGTCCAGAGTCCGGGACGACACTGCTGTTTCTGATTCACTAATTGTTGTTATGAAGGTCTTTAGACAAAGATTATCTGCGTTGTAGAAAGCGTTGGCGAAATGGGTGCTAAAATGCCCTAATACCCATGTGGGGTGACTCCAATAATGTCTAGGACCAACAGATTACCGGACAGGCTTGTATTAGTACATCAGTACACTATGCACGATACATAAATACTACACAGCGGTATTTTACTGATAAATTTGTAAAAAGGGTTTTTAATCTGATGTTCCCTCGACTTGAAAATTAAGTTTAAAACTTTAAAAAAAATGCTGCTTTTCCCTTTTTCTTCTGAAATATCGAAAAGAAATTGGATACATGTATATCATGTACATTATACTTTAATGGGGATGATTTAATGGAATTCTCGAATCTTCCAAAAGTGACATCGCAATGCTTCTGAAAAGAAGTCAGTTCGATTACAGGATCCCATTAAAAAACAAAGAAAGGAACACATTGTTAATTCACACAATGGAAAATGATGGTTCAGATTTATATGTTAAACGTTTGATATTATAGAAGGCGTGTTTGAAATGATAAATTAAAGTTTAAGCGTTGCTAGTTCAGCGTATCTAAGTACACAATGGGTAAACCGAAATCAGGAAATTCTTATTTTATATATAAGTGAATTTGTTTTATTATCTCAATATTTCATGAATTATAACACAATTTGTCACGCTTTCGTTCATTTCCAAACATCATGACCATAAGACTACACTCACGATAAGAATAAGAAGAATAAATCATCATATTTATATTGAGTTGACATCATCAAGCAAAACCTTAAAGGTAAAAAAAAATTAGTGCCAAACTTAGTGTTTCCGTGTATAAATATTTTTTGTTTCACGGTCAAAGTAATGTAAAAAGAAAAGCCGTATGACGTCTCGCCGAACATGTGGGGTGTGGGGCCAAGTCATAAAGAAGATCATCTGTGATTGTGATTTGCTTGAAATTAGTTTTTGGTTTTATTGTATTCAGCAGACACGCTACTATTAATTCATCTTTCCGATGATTCAGTAAAATAATTACAAACTTCACACGTCTCCAATCAACCCAATAAGAGATATTGATTCCAACGTTTGTTGCATGGGACGCGAATTTCCTCACAAAGTGCAAGTTTAGAACAGTTCAGGAAACAACAGTTTTAATGTTTTGGATTCATGTTGTTATCAGCGTGATCATGGTGATCTGCTCTGAAATAAGGGAAATTGCGTGAAGATGCATGAAAATTCAAATATTGAATATTTTCTATTCATATATGACTTTGTCATATAAACCTTACAATGCTGTAGTTATTTATTATTATTTATTCATCCCACCTTGAACACAATTATTTGTATTCATCTTCAGTGATATATATTTTTTGATTGAGTTGTAAATGGAAATGAGATTTATTGTGAGACCTGTCGCCCAACAGAAAAGCGTTTTATCCAGCTGAAGAAAATAGGACTTAATAATTGTTTTGTTCTTTTTTGGTTTCTGTTCTTCATATTATGATTGAGTCTCAATAATTGCATACTATGAATAATTCTGACATTTCACACCTATATGTATCATGTAAAACTACAACAACAACAAACGAAAAAAAAACATTTTCTGGGATTTTCCTCTTTTGCCTTTTTTAAATATTATTTTCAATATGAAATAATCTATGCCATCGATTAAACACTCAATATATCTCTGAAATTGAAGGGAGTTCAATTCTTTCAGGAAAAGGGGTGGCTTTAACTCGGATATAAAATGAATGTCAACAAATTAATGATTTTCTTAAAACTAAAAAATGAATTAGGTATATTAAAAAGTGACAGATAGCATTAAAGTTTTAAGTCGGTCCCTTATTAATAGAGAAGGCGCTCTCTTTTTGTACTTGTTTTTTCTTTATTTAAAAACATTTAAAGCAATCGTCTGTTTATTTTCATTATTATCATTTAGTTAACAAACTAAAAATACAAACGTAAAAACAGCAAATTCATTGAACAAATTCAAGAATTTTCTGCAAGGGGCAAAATGAGATCACGCGGAAAAACCCCCACCTGATATCCTTACTTATACTTTCTGGGAACATCCAATGTATCAAGATCGAACTATTCCAAGGTTATTCATACACAATACAGGGACTATCAAGAGCTTCCGAATTCAATTAGCAGTGAAGTTGTTAATTGTCTTTTGTTTGGCGGTAGGGGTTCATTTCAATATTATGATCGGGAGGGGTGCATGATTGTACGGGATATATCTATTTCCGTCTTCTTACCCTTGCATCGTAAATCATGCAGGGAGGACTAGACGTGATAAATCACTATCAGATGATATTCATCAGCGCAATATGACCATCTGATAGTAAGATTTTTTATTTTTATTTAATTTTTTTTTAGGGGGTGTAATATGATTGTTTTAATGGAGGGTGTTGTCTTCCAGTGGGTGTATTACATCATAGAAGATAATACTTTTAAAAGGCTACCAATAAATTATATAAAGGAGCAGTGAGCGAGAGAAAGGGGGATAGCGGGTTGCAGAAAAGATAGACCCTGTATATAGAGAGATGTCATGGATGTAGGGAGATAAAGAACCGGGAAGAGAAAAGGGAGCTTTTTGCCTGATTGACAGTAACTAGTATAGTGAAAAGGTGGAGATACCCGGCGAAAGAGTGGACAGGGTGTGGGTGTGAGAAGCTGCGGTGAGTGTGGGGCATGGTGTGGGGGTTGAAATGTGCGCGTGGTCGTGCGCGCAAGAGTGCGCGGTGCATTTGGATAGAGTTAAAGACATTTGCGAAAAATACAATTAAAAAAAAATTGTTCGAAATATGGAGAAAAAACTCCCACCTCCCAACAAATATATTGCAGAAGATAAGTGGTCAAAGGGCCTTTTTTAAAGGAAAATGAAATCATCGACAACAGAGGGTGCTAGACACAAAATAACCAAATGTTCAAATGTTAACGGCTGAAAGAGGGGTGAATTGGCCATTAGAAATCTATTTATAGGTGAATGATATAAATAAATAACATTCGAAAAAGAAAAATGGCAGGGGATGGGGGATGAACAAAGCATCGCCATCCCCCTGTTTTAAGGGTGGATTTTTCTTTTTAAATGTATGATATAAATTAACATCTTTTTCACCATGATTATCCCCGATATGAAATCATTCCCCAATCGTTATGAAGACCTGTCTATGCCACCGGCTGATCTGATTGACTGATTACAGTGAGAAGAGTATATAGATGGGAAAGAGAGAAGGAGAGTATGAGACTTTGAAAAAGTAACGAATAAGTGGAGTAAGAGAGAAGAGAAATGCAATTATTTTATTCAACCCTTGTCTGCATGGTGCTACAAGTTCTTGAAATCAAGTGTGACATTATGACGCTCAATATTTAGGTGTTCGTCCTTCCTTTTCACTGATCCAATTACGATATTATGCGTTACCCCGGACACACAAAGACATAAAAAGCACAATATTGATAGGTGCATCAGAAGATTAGGGACAAAACATTCCTCCAAAAAAAAAGTGTTCAAACCGAATTTCTTCACTTTCTTCTATTCAAAGAGCAATTATGGTTACCTACAGTTGAACATTACTTGTAGCTTTAGAATTTATACAGAAAACAATTTAAATATAAAAACCAATCTAAACGGAGGAATGTAGATGAGTGTCACGAAAAGGTTTTTTTTGTATTTCATTTAAACAATGAACTGTCGCTGAAGTCCTCAGCGAGAAAACAAATGTCTAAACGTGAGATTCCGCCAAATTCGATGGAAGAAATGCTCATGTTTGGAAATATGCATGAAGCATTTTTTTATATGATTATTCATATCTAGAGATCTGAATGAGTTTGCTCTCTCGTATCACAGATGGGCACTAATTGTTTGAATTGCAATTCAATTTGGTCGATAAGCAAAGGTGTTCTTGGAGTCCACGGACGTGCTTTGATTGTTGATTGGATTCATTCTGTGTTGGATTAGAAAGTAACAGTAATGGCAGTTGTACTTTTGTGAAGAGACTACTGGCATATACGTAGCTTTACCTACAGCAAAAAAAAGTTGTTTTAAGAACTTTTGCTGAATGAAAGATGATTGTATAATTTTATGGTGTTTTGTTAAACTTCAGTATGACTCAAAATATTGCCTATAGGTTCATACGGCAACACGCACGAAATGTTGTTTTATGAATGAAAACCAGAACTTCATGCGTGGAGTAGATAAGGATTTATATTACCACTAAATCAGAAATAACATGCAGCGAAACAACTGACTGAAAATGAAAGGCCATCTGAAAAGGAAAGACAAATGGAATACAAAAAATACACAAGATGTTTCATGATTCAAAACTTTTATTCCATTTCCATATCAACACAATAGATATATGTATGCAAAGCAAATATAAAGATATTATTATACATATACAATAAGACGAAGTATACGCTATTTTAAATCATACCAACATTAATTTTATAATATCGGTCTTTAAAAATACAAATTTATGGATATAAGGAGTCAATTAAAAGGCAAAGCTTGTAGAACGTGGTCTCCAACGGATAATTGTGAATATTAATCATTTTCATAATTAAGGCAAAAAGCGGTAAAATACATGTTAACAGAATTGTTTACGGGATGGCATACCTATCATTTCAAACGAATTCCTCTAACATAATACAAATTAACATAAGATGGTTAAGAATCACATGCTAGTTGCTTATAAAATAAATAGGAAAAGTGAACATAAATAAAGCGCAACAAATTTAAATAATTCATTTCAATTTGTTAAAATATGGAGAATTTTTAATAAATCAACATAACGCAATTATATACTGCGAATAATCTGATAATCGCTCTAATGTATTAGATAATTTTCGTTGAGTCGTTGCCTGAATAAAAAGTTTGTCATATTTTGTTAATTGAATGTTTATCAAAGGAATAAGTTGATCGCATTCTTTGTTTTGTTTTGGAAAGGATTACGGTTGCATGAGCCAGGTAAACCAAATTCTGTTTCTAAAACCAACTATATGAAGTAGAGATAAGGGCCTGTCTCGCCGGTATATACACGGAAGCCTTCTCATCCTCTTAACCATGTTAAATCGAACAAATACCAATACCTTACTCATAACCTATTCATCAGCCAAAGAAAATGCACTGTTTGTCTGACTATATCACCTTCCGTTAACAACAAAACATCGTCCCGACAATACGATCAACACCTTTTCGCAAAAGGAACTTCCAAATAAAAGACGATCTGTCCAGATCTTAATAAAGCTTAATCAAACACCTTTTCTTTCTCACCCCCTTCTCGTATTTGAATTGAAAAAGAGAGAGAAAGAATCGGCCGGTGAGCCTTCCCAGCTGCAAGTCTCTCTGTTTTCTTTAATCAGTTTGTATAGGGAACTTTTTTTTCAAGGGGCAGTCGTTTGGAAGACCAATTCTGCCAGACGTATCAATAGCCGACGATGACAATAGGTAGTTGTTGTAGAGGCGTTAAGGGCGTTAATTTTCCACTAATCGAATAGCACCTTTCATGGCTTAAAATACATATTGGCCTTTTGTGCCCGGTTGCGATAGGAAAAACTATAGACCGGCTCTCTCTCACGCCTTCTCCCCCTCTCTATATCTCTCTCTCGAATTAAGAACTATAGAAGCAGATTTCTCACCTTCCTCTCTGCTGGCGAGTTCCCTTTCTCTCATCTTTGTATGTTCGGAAGTGAATAAATGACAAAAGAGCTCGATTGATTGGTTTTAAGAGAAAGGATTGGGGGGTCGGAACGTAAATAGGAGTCGGTGGTACGTGCCTGGACATACGGGCATGGGACTTTGGAGCACACCTGATGGGGTTAGCCAAGGCCGTATGGGGCGGGAGATTATAGGCGCCATGAAAGGACCGGGCCATGTCAATAATACGTACACAATTGGATAATAAGGGGTATTTAATTACACCGGTGAGATTGATATAGGTAAAGGGGGACTGTGTGGATAGAGGGAGAAAAAAAGAGATAGATGGTAGGATGTTATTATTATGATCTCACTGGAGTAAATTACTAGGTGTGAATACCCCCCCCCCCCTCCAAAAATAATAATTGAAAACTCTTCTTTGAATCATGTTAACGTGGAAAAGTCCGTTCATTAAATAAATCCCCACCAAAAAAAAAACACTCACACGTTCGCTTTGCTCGCTTGCATTGTCAGTCCTCAGCCATTGTTACAAGATGTTGTTGTCAACCATGCAGACTCATGGGTATGCTATGACTCGCACATTCATGCAATCACCATCAGATCATCAAATCCCACTGAACAATTAAGTATTCATTTCTCTAAGTTCAAATTTCTTTATTTAATAGAATCATAAAGAAATATTTTCATTTCAGGTCCGTAGCATCAATAAAAAAATAAAAGGTATGTTACGTGCCAGTATTCATGAATATTTTGATTCATTTTCCCTTTTAAAAGATAAATAAACATGATAAACACGATTTTGAAAATAAAATATAGTCCTTGATGTTGGAGAGACCCGCGAATTTTGAAGTTTCAGGTTAATATTATTTTTATCGATATTTCCAGTATTAAGATGCTCAAATTATGCTACTTTTTTTTTAAAGAAAGAGATTGATTTTCAAACCAAAAAAATTAAACTGCGTAACATTTTGGTTGGCGTTTGAGAAAAAAGATCAAGTCAATAATTGTGAGAGGTCACAGACGAAACAGGAAAAGATGGATATTGATCTTATGAAGAATGAAGACTTGTCAGTTACCATGGTAACCTTGACAGTCTTACCATGTAATAGGTCCATGGTCTTACTGACAATTGAATATAACTACGATTCACGAAGTAATGAAATTGCTATTGGGTACGATTTAATTTTTTTGTTCGAAGATTGCATTCGACAACATTTTTTTTCATACGGGATAAATAAAAATTACCTTGATCAGACTGATATGACAAGATTTTAACAGACGTCTAACTGTGCAAATTAGAAGCTCATAATATTTTTGTAAACCAAATATCTTTTTACACAATTTTTTACTCAGTTGAAGTGACCACGGGAAGAACGATTTATATGTCCTGTATGTCCAGGCCCGCGTTACATGCACAAAAAGTTACTATCATAGGATTTCTGCCGTCCAATAGTATCTTTCATAAAATCCTTGAATTTGATTGGTTGTTAAGCATGGTTACAGTGGTTGTTACCATTAGATGGTAAAGATCATGTAATAGTAACTTTTATGGAAAGGGACGTGGGACGTATTTACTGCTGAAAGAATCAGCCTGGGTGCATGGATGGAAGTATATATCCATTTTTTTTTCAATCAATTCATGCAATCATCGGCGAAGCAGATTCAACGCGGGTACGAAATATAGAATAATTGAATTGAATTGAATTTATTCAAACCAGTCAAAAGACAGGAGAGCAAAGTACAAACAAAATAAATGGTTACATAATAAAGAACTAAAAGCTGACAGGTTTGGGACGGCCCCAAAGAAGCACAGCTTGTCATCAAGGGCCCCTGCATATGATATTTTACTCAAACATGGAATAACTATGAGAAAAAAAACCTATTCACACGGTATTTAAAGATTACAACAGAAACATTACCCACACGCAAGCATACGCACACTCACACAATATGTACAGTGATGTCATAACTCTTTAAAAATGCCATTCCTAAGCATCAATCAAACGGGTTCATTATTAAATAACTTTTCAGTAGCTTTGAATTATTGAACCTGCAAACAATGTCATTAAACAAAAGCAAAAAATGGACGATGTAAACAGATTATTGGTTCGTTAAATCCCTCAGTAGAACTAGGTGACCGGGTCATTACGTTATCGTCCACTTAACACTCGGCCTGAAATAAGTGGTTATCGACCTATTACCAGCGTCGAATCGATCGGGACATACCTGTTAAAACACCTGTATCGATTCATACCTGTGCTGGTAAATTGAAATATGAATACTGTTTTCAAAAGTACTCAGGTATATGAGGATGTAGACATCACGTGACTATTTGACGTCATTGCGATACAAATGTGTGGTCTGATCAGCAAATGAATAGATATTGTTTTGGGCATCACCTGGATATGATGCAGGTGAGTGAAATACATTTAATAATATATTTAAATGTTTCTGAAAAAGAGGTTGGGGAAGAGAAAGTAATATCAACGATAGTGAAAAGAGGGGGCGCTAAATAGAGGGAGAGAATGTGAGATGATGCATACCCCACTTACGGTGTCACGCACGTAAAACATTCCCCTTAGACTTGTGTGTTAAAATGGCACATTTAAAACTTCATACAAAATAAATGTGAAATTAGAGGGTCGAATGTTTACTACCATTGGATAGGATATATATTTGACATTACATATCTGACCAGAAAAGGGTATCGTAGCCAGCTCATTTAAAAAATAAATCGCCATTTATGGATGGGATCAAATTCATAAACTGAAACAGTAAAATATCCCTAATTCTTCCGCCAGTCAAAAGATAGTTCCAAAGTCATTGACTTATCTTCCCAATATGGGCAAAGGAAGTTCAGTAGTTACCATTTCTAGAATCGGTGTTAGATTTTCAATCATATTCATACACTTTGGTTAATCAGCAATATCACATTGAAAAAAAAAATCGAATGAGTTAGGTCGAATGAATATCCTTTGCCTTCCTGTTGTAGTTGTAGTTAGGCTCATGGCACGTTAGATCTGGATGTTTTCTGGCCACCGCACACCTTAGACCTACGACTGGTCTACGTTATGATTTTGGAAGAAATCGCATCTGCTTGTTTTCTGAAAATGGGAAAAAAAGTACCTTTTTATTTGAGGTTCAAATTAACTGTGAATGTACTAACATAATGATTAAAAGCCTTCATTTTGGAGTAAAGGCCACGTTGGTTTCAAATCGTAGCCAATCGTACAATTGTTATGACGTCATTCTGACTAGATGTTCAATTCGTTTTTATACTTATAAGGATGTTAGCATAGTAAGAGATTTGAACATACGTATTCGTACGATGATTTAGACCTTTACACAATATGATTTCCATGTCGATATTCGCATAAAATTTTGCAACGTTTTATTTTAAAATCGAGACGCACAACAGTCGTAGGGTGTGCGATGGCCTTTTGCCATCTTTTGCCAATGTATAGTACGTATGGTCAGCCGCGTTTTCCTTAAATCCCATTTATTAACATCAAGCATTCCATTCATGATATCAAGATTTGCATTTTGTTAATAACACAAAATGTCAAGATTTCAAACTCTTCCAAATAAACATCATTTGTGTAGTTAGAAAAAAAAAAAAATTATTTCTAAATTCCGTAGATTGAAAGTCAATCGGATAGACTGTTAGTAGTCAGGGACCTATCTAAAATTGGATCAAAAGTTTCAACTGAATAAGATTGAATTCTAAATCAATTAGATTGGAAACTTCAATCCAACTTTGTATTGGTCCCTGACCGCAATCAGTTCCAGTCTAAGGAATTTAGAGAGTCGATATCAAGATATGGGATTAAGAAAACGATTCGTCATAGCCTACTTAACATGCTTAAGTCGGCATAAAACGGCTAAAATGTTCAGGTGTGAAAGCCCTATTCAGAAGTAGGAAGCAATTACAGGCTAAGCAAAGACACATCGATGTATATAATTTAGATAAAGTGTGGTTTCTTCGTGATATTGGTAAAGAGGAACATCAGTGATCCAATCCGATTGTTCACATAATTAATAAACTCGTTTCAGGGATGCACAGCGCATCTTTATCTTGTAAACAAATGGTTTCCTTTTCAGAAAATGTCTTGTTCTGTAATTGGAAATCTAGGAATGCGTGTGCACGTGTCCATGTTGGGTCTTTCCGTTCAGGTATAATAATGAAAACATTTTCTCACACCTCTACCAAATAGATTTACGTCATATCTTATCCCTTTTATAATCTAGGTCTTCTCTTTCACAAATTGTACATTATCGGTATCATGGGCATTTCCTTTCCTTCTTCTTCTTCATTCTTCTCTTCTCTTTATCTCTAACATGCATCATCTTCGTTCTGTTACCATCTAATGCGTTTAAAATGAAAAAATAACATTGATTGGGCTTTAACCCTTTAAAACTAGTATGAGCTGCATGCATGAATCGACCGGGATCGAATCGACTACCTTCCGTTCATGAGCTGGGCAAGACGCGCTACCACTGAGCCACCGTGTTTGGTCATTTTGGACATTGTTTGCATGGGCGTGTGACGAGAAATATTTCCGATCGATTGAAAATTTCAGTTGCACAATTACAAATGATAGACCAATTTTAAATAAAGCAAATCAATTCATACTTGTTGAGGCAAAAAGCAGACCAGGGACCCGCCTTACAAAGAGTTACGATTGATCCAATCAATTGTAATTCCATGGAAATTACAGTGTCATAATTTTTTATACAGGAAATTTGCAAATTGTCCTTTGCAAGCAAAAGGAGAACACACCAAATTGTCAAGAAATCAATGAATTTATGGACATACATTCATATCTAGATTTTTTTTGATCAAACGTGCATTTTATATGTTGACTTTTCTGGCTTTCCATAGTTGCGATTGATCGGATCAATTGCAACTCTTTGTAAGACGGGCCCCAGTAATCAGTTGCAAATTGGCAATCGATTTAAAGTATTGTGATTGATTTTAGGAGTTAAATTTGACTTGCAATCGATTGAATATTTCTTGCCTAGCTCCATAAGTCCATTTTGTTTCTTGGTTTCCCCCATCTACCCCCCGCCTTATTCTTTTATTCGTGTTTTTTTTTTTACTTTCTTTTACTTTTTTTACTTTCTTTTTTTCTTCTTCCTTCCTTTCTTTCTTTTTTCCTTTTTTCTTTCTTTCTTTCTTTTTTTTTCCTTTTTTCTTTTTTTCTTTCTTTCTTTCTTTTTTCCTTTTTTCTTTCTTTCTTTCTTTCTTTTTTCCTTCCTTTCTTTCTTCCTTCCTCCTTTCTTTCCTTCTTTCTCCTTTCTTTCCTTCTCACAGTCTCTTTCCCCCATGACCCATTCCGTTTCAGCTAGGCTATACGGCCGCTCCTGTGGAGTCCTCTCCTTGCTTCAAGGCAAAGGGCATGACACCCAGTATGCAGTAACAACCCATTTCAACTCACTTATAATGCAAATCCTTTATATTCCCCAGTTTGATTTTCAGAAGACAAAAAAAGATATCGGTTGTTAAGTGAGAAATTCAAAGTTTGTTCTATCATAATTGGCTGACAGTATCCAGCGTGCTAGCTTGTTACAGTATTTTATCTCTAGTTCTCAGCGAACATGGTGAAAAATAGAATCAAAACCGAGAAAACATTTCCAGGTATCATTGGTAAGTTTTATTTTTATGCAATCGTCAGCATTGGCTTCAGAAAGATATCCAAACAAAAGAGAGGGGTCAGCCAGTTCTATTTCTTAAAAAAGAAATTGTAATGTGTAAGTACCAAAGTCCGGATAACGAGTATTATAAGGAATGCTCACAAATATATCCTCAAAATGGATTTAGAGAACAAGATACCTGTAACTTGCATCAAAGATGCCGAAAGCTGTCTTACCTTCTTTTTAATTTTGTCATGTTTGAAAAAATGTCTCCAGTGGGATACGGTACTCGCATACCTTTAGCTTTGAATGCTAACACATTAACCACCAGACCACTGAGACGGGTCAGTGGATTCGGCCACTCTTATCTAAAATGTTCTCTTATCTAAAAAGATACAAATCCTCAGTCCTTACATGATTTTCTTCAATTTGTCTTCAAAATGTCTGTAGATATTTCTTCCCTCCCCCCCCCCCCTCCTTCACACTCCCACTTTCACAAACAAGATCCTGCCAACAGAGAATCGAGCAAATAATTATGGTATAAGGGCTTCTGGAAAGCATAATTTGATCCTAACACGTCTTCCCCTTCTCGCCACGAAACATCATGACATTAATTCCAATCTCCGAATTAATTTTGATACAATTTCATCTTACCAAGCCCCTCGGGAGGTTAAGAAAGATAGAGAGCACCCCTGCAACATCGAATTAACTGCTCAGGAACATCTGTCTGACTCTAGCTTTACGAGGGTGTCAAAAAGGTGATACATTGTTGCAGAAGGGTTCATAAGAACATCCATTGGAACCCTCGGATGTGACGAATTTCTGCCCATGGGGGGTGAGAGGGGTCTAAGTTTTCACAAAATTGACAAAGTTTCGAATTTCACGTCCCCCGTCACGAAATGTGGAGGATTGTGTTAAAGTGCGTTCACACATATCGTGACATGTTAGTTAAGACTGGCTACCGTCGGGACTGATCGATGATGATTTGGAGTAAGATTGTAGTAGAAGTATTGCCGCCCTCTCATTTTTTTATATCACCATTAAACATTTCATCATGACATTCTTCTAATCATTAAAGGGATATTCCAGGCTGAGGTAAATATGATTTGAACAGATAAAGAAAAAAAAAAAAACATTGAAAAAATGATCAAAATCGGACAAGGAATAACAAAGTTATGACATTTTACAATTTTGCATTATTCCGGTGAAATAGTTCTAGGATTGTCGTCATGAATATTCAATAAGCAAATTGATGATGTCATATTCCCACTTGTTCTTTTGTACTTTATCATATGAAATTAGGTTTATTCAATTTTTTCCTTCAAAAACTAAAAATACTGAATTGAAAACTGATTAAATGCATTAGACATGTTAGATATTAATTGCTGTAACTTATTTCATTATAAGTATGATAAGGGAGACATACCATTCACACATGTATGAAATAATGAAACAATCAAGATTTCACGTAATAACATAAGAAAAGGGAAGGTGTGGATGTGACATCATCAACCCACCTAATGAATATTCATGACGATGTGCATATCACTGTT
Source organism: Lytechinus pictus (assembly GCF_037042905.1). Lineage (NCBI taxonomy): Eukaryota > Metazoa > Echinodermata > Echinoidea > Temnopleuroida > Toxopneustidae > Lytechinus > Lytechinus pictus. The sequence continues at coordinate 13,991,729 of NC_087249.1, forward strand.
TTCACAAAATATTGCTTAACTTTAAAATTCAATAACTTTGCTGTTTGTTATCAGATTTTGATGAAATGTTCAGCATTATGCTCTTTGGATTTTACCCTATTTATTTAGGTATTTAAATATTTTCAGCCCGGAGCGTCCCTTTAATGGTTGGTCTTTTATAGTTAGAATTTATAAATAATGCAGACTCAAGGGGGCAAGAAGGAGAAGAAGAGAGAAAAAATTTAAACAAAACAGAAAACAGAAAGTATAACCAGACCTTTGAGACGAGACCTTGTCAAGTGCTATCAAATCGCATATGCTTCAATGGGATATTGATAATCCAGCTCGAAAATAACGCATCTCATCATCACAAAGCCGTACAATATTCTTGTAAAGTTAGAAAGTTGTGAGATTGTGTTTGTCCATGATAATAGTTCCATAGTTTTTGTTTTATAGGTACGTTTGGACACACACGAATCTTTAGCACAGCTCGGTTAAAATGAAGTTAAACATTTTGAATGAGCATCCCTCCCTCCCCCCCCCCCCCGGCTGCCCCCATTTCCCCCTCTTGTTTTTATTTTCTCTCTCTCTGTTTCTCTCTGTCTCTCTCCATCTTTCACTTATTTTCTCTGTCTCTGTCAGTCTGTCTCTCCCCCTCTCTCTCTCTCTCAACGAGTCACTATAGTAATCTCCGATTTGTAATTACCAAAGGTGTAAACGGCCGTCAGCAATACGTGCCATATCGCCCTAAAAGCTCCAAGTTCAATCTTTTGTGGCATTAGAATGGTAAAACAACTTCCAGAAAGGAACTACAGAATGAGCTGTTTACTTAAGTTTTACAAGAAACGCGCCGACCTGAACATAAAGGGGGTTTAGCATTTACACAGGTGTGGTGCAGTTCTAAACCTCTTTATTTACGGAACATAGCGGCGCACACAAAGGCTCACAAAGCGTATGGGAAACAGTGAAATATTAAAAACACATTTTGTATCGCACACACACACACACCTCTGGCTGATGAAGCCCTTTTCCTGTTGATTTTCTTTTTTTTTTAGAAATCGTGGTATATCGGTTCTAGAAACTGCTGATACAAGGTGACTCAAAATTGAACTCGTGTTTTTCCGTTTTCTCCTGACCACTGATTAGCCAGCCGGGGTGAGGCCATATTTTCGGATACATGTAGAAAATTATCACAAAATTCTATTTTCATTTTTGAAAAGGTAAACAAAAAATCGTCGCTCGCTTCGTTCTCTCGGGGATGTATGGGGAATTTATTCACACACGCCATATTTTGTCCCATCAGGTTCTTGCATTTGGAACTTGCATTTATATCCGAAATTGTGATCAATTTTGAGCATGAGTGGGAATAAGCGCATCGCTGAAACTACTGGGCGATTGTTGATGGCAGTTTGGCGATTATTCCCCGTACTGCGCACAAGCGCATAAGTTAAACTCCAAGAACTATGGGAACCGCTGCGAAAGTTTTTTTTTTCAGATTTTCTTGGCGGACCATGCGGTTTGAAAAAGTATTCAATAGCATAAGCTCTACGTATACCTACTCCTGACCCTGACTCCCACAAATTTGATGCATCGTCTATCCCAACAAAAATAAAAGTTGAAATAAATTTACAGGAAACATCATAACACTAAACATTTCATCGAAATTGGATGTAAAAAAAACCTTAAGGTCTTCTGTAATTAGAGTTAGACAAAAGCTTTCAAACCTGTACAAATTACATATGGCCTGACGCATATTTTTCTGGGGGGGGTGATCTTAAACTCAAAAGCGTGGGAGAAAAGCGAGGGAGTAAAGCGATTGAGCTTGTCATAGGGGTGTTTCTGTATTATTTTTCTAAAGTGGAATTGAAGGATTTTGTGCACACTTTGGGTGAAATTTGTGAAAATTTCAAGAAAATAATTGTTAGGAGAAGTTTTCTGCATATCTCCATGAGTGACTGAGTATACAACCTTTTTTTATCTTAATATGCCTCACTCGCTTGTCTATTCATTGTTTTTTTATATTTACATTTAGCACATGAAAGGGTGCCCACATGGTAGGGGGATTTGGGGACATGGACCCCCTAAAATGTTTTAGGCTAAGAAAAAATGGAGAAAAAGAAAGAAAAAAGGGATAAAATGTTAAATATGATATCAATATCTGAATATTTCGACAAAATCCATCACAAAATTGGATTTTGCATTAAAAGGTCAAAATGTTTGCTCGCTTTCTCCTTGCTCGCAATTTTTAAAAGAAATTATGCCCCATACGCCATGTATGGCCCCTCTCAATTGTTTTTATTTCATTACGTCACTGATGGCTGTCGTAGTATATGAATTGATCATTGAAGAGATATTCACTTTTATGATGCACCTTGTTGGATGTGAGGTTAAAGCCCTCCACCCAAAAATATACTCACCTTCCCCGCACAATACTATGCAGTTGAACGAATAACAACAAGGATAATAGAAAATTCTCGCGCTTACGAATTTCTCACAAAACGACCACCGAACTCTCAATACACCTTAACAAATAATGTCTAAACAACTCACTGTTGGAAAACACACAAAGATTGGATCTTCGTGCCCCAAAGCGATTACAAACTCAATAAATGGAAGTGTGGAAAATATTGACAATTTGACAAGAAAATGGAAAAGGGGGTATTGTGAAAGAGGAAGGGGGGCTCTTTATTGAAACAGAAATGATTGTGCATTATCCCCCCCTTTCCGTATTTTCATATCCTTCTGTAAACTTGGTTTTTGTCTCGTCATCTGCACTTTGAAGTGCAAAAGGAGGGTGTTTGATTTAAAAAAGTGCATCTGCCCTTTTTCGTTATTTGTTTTGCAAACAATTCATCATGAGACATAAATACATATGTAGATAAAGACTAAAAGAGAGATCGCTGTCGCTTTTAATATCACTATGCACCTTTATACTCGCCAGCAAGGCTATGGTATTGGTACTGCCCCCTCCCCCTCTCCTCCCTTCCCCTCACTCAAGCTCTTCTCGATTCCCATGCATCTTATATACATATAATTTATATAAATATTAATTATTTTCAACTTCGTTTCAATCCTTCTTACTATATTTTTACTTTTCAAGACGCATTTTTTTTTAAAGCTACGTTTCGTCTCTTCTCCAGTTCCTACATCGTTGGTGAAAGGACGCCCACATTTATTTTTTTTCTTTAATTTACATTATTTTCTTTAAAAAAACCTTTCAGTTCCTTGCATTTGCTCGCTCGCATGGGTCCCCCTCCCCTGGCCTCTATAACAATTAATTATATGATGAATGTTATTTATCTTATTTTTTTACATTGCTATAATACGGCGCTTTCAATGATTTCTACTGTTTGCATACATTTCATATTCTTGTTTTCTTTTGACTATTGAAGAAGATGATACAGTCTTTTATTATCATATTTAATAGATATTCCAATCCCATATAATCACAATATATACAAGCAATGGGAAATGATTTGGGACTCTTCAGAGAGAATATAAACGATCATGAGAACAAACAGAGTACCCCGGTAACAAAAATAAAATTAAGGAAAAAAAAGATAATAAACAGAGAAGAACACATCAAATTGTCAAGAAGTCAATGCATTTATGAATATGCATCATTATCTAGAAAAGAATTTGGAACAAACATGATTTTGCGGGCTTTCCATAGTTGCGACTGATCGGATCAATTGTAAGTCTTTGTAAGACATCCCCCATTTCTTCCAAATCCCCTTACATCACAAAACCAATGCAAAAATAAAGGTGGTGTCAAGGAAAAAGCAGCCAAGTTTCAATACAGAAAAAAAGTAGAAACATGACTTCTACCTGCGCGGTCGTTTACAATTATTTCCTTTCAGAGTACAATGTATCATTTGAGAGTTGCATCGCTAATTGTCTAACCTCTTTCGGCGGCATATCCCATTGTTTATCTACATTATAATTATCGTTATTGAAACCATTAATACTTTCCAAGAACAAACAACGTCCCTATCTTACCCCATACCGCGCAGGATACTCCTAATGCCTTTGGTTGTTTCGAGAACACGTAACTTAATATATTATCTTGACAATACATAATTAATTCTTTGGTGTCAAGGGGTCGTCTGGCGTTAAAAGTGTCCATCCTTCTTTGTTTGAAAAGCTTGTTAGCACTGGTTATCAAGGGTTTTCCTTTTCAAATGGTACAGGCCAGGGAGTCCTTTATGACTAATCAAATGGATTTAAAATTGTAGTTACAGGCTCAATTTTGACACGTTCAATAGATTGGGGAAAATACATATGCAACTACATAATCGTCTATCGCTCTGCTTCGGTTTTAGTACTAACATCTTAAAAATCAAATGATTAATGACCAGATGAATCAGATGAATAAATAACATTTGGCAGCAGGGAATTTTGTTTTATTAAAGAAACTTTATTCTTCAGTTTAAATTTCGAGTACACGTTAAGAGTTTAGCATCAATAAATATGGTCAAAAACGTTTAAGACAGAAATATGCAAAAGGTGACTTCCATTTTCTTGTGTTTTTCAAGACCCATTTTAAAACACTTGCCCCCTCCTTTTCTCAACGATCGTGTGAGTGCTTGTCTTTTTTTTAATCATCTATTTCTGGTGCTATGAAAGGAGCAGGTTTTTTTTTTGTTACAGTACTCACAGTAGGCATATTGGTGGAATGAACTAAATGCAAAGAGGGGAGACGTTTGCATCTAGAGATTAAAGAATATGCATGCATGTTTAGTAAAGAACACTGCCTCGAACTGGGCATCGATCGGTAAAACAATGACAATGAAGAAAAAATAATAATCAAAGAAGCGAGTATGTCCATTTTCATTCGGAGCAAAAATTGTGCTAAGGAATTTCACAATTTGAGCAATATGCCTTCTTTTTCACAGGCAATATCTCATTTTTTAAATTCTTTCCTCATTTTCTGTACACATTGTATCTTTCTGCTGACAAACAATGTATCAGAGGTTGTTTCATGTAAATTTGCTGAAAATTATCAATTTTTGGCATTCAATTTCAAAATGATATTTGGGATTTCTAAAAGTCTTGTGATTTTGAAGACCGAAACCGCATTTATCTACTGAATAAGCCCTTTTTTCCTCAAACACGTAAAGTCATGTTACTCGATCATAATCACGTAAAAAGGGCGCGCTACAGTCGAAATATATACATTAAAAAAAAACATTGACACCCCAGTCGATATCTGACACTTGCTACCGGCCACCATGATTGCGATGTGTGGCACTGAGTCAAATTCCTTCATTCTCCTCAAAATAATTTTCTCATTACCGAACTTGTTATGTGCAATTGTAACAACATAACAACATACCCTTTTATCATTCATCATGTCTCATATTCGTGCTATGTAATGCAATGATAACAGAAGTCAGAATTTGTCGAAATCAAATTTATGAAAAAGGTCTTGGTGCGGAGAGGGGAAATGTCAGCCGACAGAAAGTGTTACTATTGAGTTCTTCAAATACATCAAACGGATCGGGTGTCTTTGATGGAAATTTTATTGCAGTTTTAGGGTTTGGAAATTATGTGGCGATTCTCTTACATGAGTGTGAGAAGAAAAAACATTCCTTTGTGTTTTATTGGGTCACCTATTTTGTTAGCTGAAAAAATGTGTGAATTTGGCAAGAGAGATGTATATATTTATGTACATCTATATATTAATGATAATGATGGTAGATAATGCGAATGCAATCGGGGTTTTTTCTTTAGAGCTTTTAATTATTAAATGGATTCACGACGTGTTTTAGAATGTTCAACAATGCCTTATTTGTAACAATCGTGGCAATGAATGTTAATTGAGAACAGATTTCAAGCCCGGACTCAATCATAATCCGAAACCCCCTCCACATATATACAAACATTTCCAATTTTGATTTTCTGTTGCTCATTTCATTCATAAAAAATGAACATAACATGACGTTTTTTTTTCTTACGGCAACATTATAGGCATATGATATGCTACAAAGAATTGAAATAATCAATTAAATAAATCATCAGATATAGGAACACCCCGCCCTCCTCCTTTTCCAGGAAAAAAAAGTAATAAATAAAAGTTTAGAGGGAACTAGCATTCATTTAATGATAAACTACGATCGAGTTGGTGTAAAAAAAAGAAAAATAAAAATCTTTATTTATTTGCCCTTCTTTAGACAAGATAAGGGACTCATTGCCGGCATGTATTTTTTTATTAATATTTTTGAACATGTATCTTTTAATTTATTAATCTCCCCAAAAGGCATGCGGTCACCATCGAAAGTTTCCCAAATTTTCGCATGCTCCACCTTTTTCGGAATAAGCATATTATTTTGTATCATTTAGAGTATACTGTAGGGGAAGGCGGGGTAAGTTGTGACACTTTTTGCATTTTGCATGTTAGAATTGATATGACTAATAATATTGTAGAAATAAGTACCTTGCCTTTTACTTTGATTCTTGGGAAATATTTTTCACCTATATATAACTTTCTACCCCCACACTGAAAGTCACTGTGACCTTTGAAAAAAACGATGTCAAATGGCTCAACTTGCCCCATCTGTGGGGTAAGTTGAGCCACAAGAACTATGTACAAAATGTATGCGGGAAGAACCGGTATGCCAATTTTTTATTTAAAGTATTTTCACTTGCTAATTCTCTGTAAATAATAACATCCTCTAAAAGTAAAGAACTGTCATGTGAATTTGCTCCTTTCTAGCTGCATATCAATGGCTTTTAATTTTTTTTTAATTATTATTTTACATTACCATAAGAATTACCATGGCTCAACTTGCCCAATGTTGGCTGGCTCGAAACACCCCAGTCCGAACTTAATGCGATATTTTCACATCCACACATTTCTTATGCATCCATCATGTACAAGATTATGACAAGAATGAGAATCCATACCTGGACTAACAATAATGTTCTTATTCCTTTATTATATTTAAAGACGTGTGTGGGTAAAAAGCACTGATCTATTTCACACCCTTTTTTACTTCTTTGGCTGAAATTTGTTTTTTCCCCTCTAAAAAGTACTTTTTGTTTCAAAGTTGAAAACAATGTAGTGGGGTCTCGGGTTATGTAATGGGTTATCAATACATGACACCACCACAATGTCTGACTCATTCATTACTGGCCTGGGGGTGGTGGCTCAACTTGTCCCTATGCTCAACTTACCCCGCCTTCCCCTATATGATGATAAAAATATGTATGTCCTTGATGATTTGTATTGGCCATCAGGAAATAATTGTGAAACTAATCCACATTATTAAGACAATATATGGAATTATATGATTTTTGCATCATCTTTTAAGTAAATGTATTTATATTATAATACTTTATAACATATAAATTTGTGAACACTGAAGCAGAATCATAGTTATAGTCACTCACATTCTCCCAATGATGATGATAGTGAAGATGATGATGAGAAGGAGGAGGAGGAGGAGGATGATGATGATGAATATAATTATAATGATGATGATGATGAGGAGGAGGAGGAGGATGGTGGTGGTGGTAGTGGTAGTGATCATGACGATGGTGGTGGTAGATATGATGATGACAATGATGATGATCAGTGGCGTAATAAGCCCCCAAAATAAGGGGTTTGATTTGGCGTATTGCGTAAAATTGATAAAAAGTTGCGAGCAAGTAAAAATTTTGACATCTTTATTACCAAAATCCTAGTTTGTGATAGATTTTGACCGAATATTCAGACAATAATATCATATTTCACCCTTATCACTGGATGGCCTCTTGTATTTCTTTTCTTGGTCGTGACAATTTTTTTGGGGGAAGAGCCCCCAAGCCCACCCCCCCCCCCCCCCTCTGTGAGCCAGTGATGATGATGATGATGATGATGAGGCGATGGTGATGATGGTGATGTTGCTGATGAAGATGATAATTATTTGATGATCATCAGCATTTCTATTGTTCCATGGTCATTTCCGCCATTTAATTGTTTACCAGTTATTTCAATAAAAGTGGGTGTGAGTTGGGTACGTTTGTGTGTGGGTTTCAGGGATTAGCGAAGTTCAGAGCCGAAGAAAATTCAAACTTGTTACATCAAGGATATACTTTAGATGCTCCACCCCAAATTTTGTCGGCAATTTGTCAGCATATTTGCTCTGGAGAGCAGGGGGGCATGTCAGATGAGACTTTCTCGCTAAGATCAAGACGACGGCTCCCTGCAGGATCAAAAACACCACCCGGGGTCCAGGGGTACAAGAAAGGCCACCCCGAAAAAAATGAATTTACACCGCGTTAGCCTCTCGAGAGAGCCGGAGTCGAGGCTCACATGAAAATTAGCTTTCCACCGCTGCGAGCTCAGAATCTGACGCGCAGTGAGAGAGCAAGGCGGCACACGGGTGATCCGTTTGACAACATTATGATGGAGCTGCGCAAACAAACAGCCCTGGTGATGATTTTAATGACAAATTATGAGGTATCCGACAGATATCCATACCGCGAACTATACAGTTGCTATCTTTCTCCTCTGCCATGTCCCCTACATCCTCGGCGAGACCAGCGCGCGCGGTGAAGATCCCCCGCTGGGTTGACTAGAGTATTATTTCATTTCTCCGAGATGGGAGGAGGCGGGTCGAAGGCGTGACCCATGCCGGGAGATCAGGGGGAAAGAGAAGGACAATCTGCGGTGAGGATAAGGCATCCAAACCAGGCCCAAAACACACAAGAGACTGGTTTAATTTGTCCGATGCTTAGCATGACATCCCAACATCATGTTTGGATTATTTTATCCAATTAAGAAGAAAGGTATCGGTTGGTAAGTGGACAGCAACAGCTGACAGTCAACCTTCCAAAGTCAATGAGACTATGAACTTTGTTGGCACACTCTTAAAGATAGAAAAATAACATCTCAAGTATGCCTATTTGAGACTGTTCGAGACTCCTGAAATAAAGTGATAATGTTCTTGATAACAAGTTAATAGTGATATCATTGTCAACGATAGCTTGAATTGTAGTTTTCATATCCTTTAGGGTTTAGCTTAACCACATCAATAAACATATTGCCAACAGCAATATATATCACACAAACAAAATAGCATCACAGACACAAATACAAAATTTAGCATGGTTTGATTGGTTGATTGATTGATTGATTGATTGACTTAATTGTACATATTTCACATTTGAACATAATACAAAAACAATATGACATCAGAAGAATTAACATGGTATTTTTATTAGACATGACATTATTCATCTAAATTAAATAATACAGCGATTTCAAATCAAAGACAATTTAAAATATGGTGAAAAATTGTGGACAATAATCTGATAATGGCTGATGAAATTATTACACATGACAAGTTGTAACTTGTTAGTATTTTGGGTTTTATTATTTTTTTTGTTACTTCTTCAGATGATGACGATGGTGATGGTGTTAGTGATTGTGATGTCGGTGGCATTGATACTTAATTACGATATAATTATACACGGTTATTCAAAAACAAAAGAAACGACTAACATATTCTTGTGAGAATTCTTTTGTTTAAGTATGACATTTCTTCTTCTGCTCATGAAATTACGACCATAGTACCGATCAGATAAGTTAACCAGAACTTCGTGTGAATAAGTATGCTCTCAAATTTTAAGTTGACCATTTGTCCCCGAAGGATAATTGTATGAAACAAAACCCGAATGAATGAAGATCTTAAATAAAAACATAATATAGTGGAAGGGGGAACTTTAGTTGTCTATTTTTAATCCATCAAAATAAAACAAGGGATTAAATAGGTAAAACCGAGCAAGATCTCAAAATTCAACCTAAAGTTTCATGAGATCTCTAATGCATGGTTAGGAAGGGGTGGTGAAGTGTAGCGTCCTTGGCTTCGGTGATGGCCTCGAGCGGGCGCTATAACATAATTCCTACACAAGCTTGAAATTGTTTTCTTTTTAAATCGTTGAGTTGAAAAGAGAGATCACTCTTTGAAATAAATATTTATTTCAAATTTGAAAATAAAAGGAATTTCAGATGTTTAGTGATTGATTATTTGTGTGTGTGTTGCTTATCGTTACTACATGCTCTAATTGTCCCTACTAATCTATTCGTTTTCTTTAGACCTGCTATGTACTTCCAAGAACTCTAAAAATTTACTGAGATTTTTGTTTTTATTTCAAACTGTTCCTATATACGTTATGCATTTTGTTGTAAATATAATTATCATCATTTAGGGCACCATGAAAGACTAATAGTTATTAGTAAACTGACTACCCTTGTCAGAAATAAATAAGTAAATGTTTAAATAAATGAGTATTTTTTTTCGCAGTGTATTATTGTAATATTGGAGAGCAGTATACTTATGTAAAGCGCATAGAGCAGTTTTGATTGATTATCCGCTATATAAGCACCAGTTTATCATAATTATTATTAGACAAATAAATAAAAAGATAGATAGATATATAGAGATAGATAGATAGATAAATGAATAAATAATTAATTAAATAAATAAATAAATAAATAAATAAATAAATAAATAAATAAATAAATAAATAAATAAATAAATAAATAAATAAATAAATAAATAAATAAATAAATAAATAAATAAATAAATAAATAAATAAATAAATAAATAAATAAATAAATAAATAAATAAATAATAAATAAATAAATGTAACCGACCGGGGAGTCTGTCTTTGGTATGGACTTATGGAAGAATGGAAAATACCGGCGAATCCTTATAAATTGCAAATGCTAAAAGAGCAAATAGGAATAAATAATTGATTTTCTTTTTCTATGATTGCTTCGATTGTCTTGACAAGCACAGCTGTTTAGCCTGAATGTAATTGTGAGGAAAGTTGGTTTTCACTCGTGTTAATGCGCGTTGTTGTGGAATACACTCAAATAAACAAGAATGACCAACTAAACCAATCAATTTTGCACTTGCAGATTTCCAAACAATTGTGTTTGACTGTGGTCAGATTGATGTATACTTCTTTCCAAAATGGCCGACCAAAGGATTCAATTAGCTGATTAGTAAGAATAAACATGGCGGCATGTAACCACATTATTTATATGCTTGTATATCCTTGTTCGATTGGGCAATTAATCTGTGTTAATTGAAATGTCCAGGTGCTATAAGGCCCCCTTGATGTTATTTATATGGAATTCATATTCCATTTTCAAAACGCTTATTAGGACTATTTTTTTCATAATAACGCATAATAAAAATTAAATGGGTGTGTGCATGAAATTGATAAGTGATATTATGGGAATTTGTAAAATTATTTACTAATTGCATGAGACACAACAACAAATTTCTCCTTAAAAAAACTTCACTCGCATAACTATCAAAGTATTTTACACAGCAAAAGCAAGAGTGAACAATTTGTACGGATTTTCTGCAACCTGCTTTTTTTTTACGAATTTAGAGGTAACGTTTTTGTTCGCAGTCGGCCTAAACAACCATTTAAAAAGGAGCTACGTAATGTGTTGTTATTATTAACTTCTAACTACTTGAAACTGCTACCGTTTTAGTTAATTCAGCAAGCATGTCCTACCTTTTAAAATGACTTGAAAATTAAACAACCAAGAGCATGAAGAGAGATAGAGTATCGTTTCTTGAGCTGATTTGCACAAAAGAAGATATCATGATTTTAATTAGTTCCTAGCTAAGTATTAATTAAATATTTCCGAATGCTCAGATAATGACAGATCATGGTCAAACTTTTCCGCAGATGTTTGACAGTGTTAAATCTAAGTCACATAACCGTGTTTTATGGCGAGCTTTTACGAACCTATAAGAAAAGTTGACACTTGCCAAACATAGAATTTACTGTATCTTATAAAATATTTGTGCTATCATGACAAATTTGATATCAAACAAATGAGTATGTCGTGCCCCTTCATCACATTGCTTTGTCATCAGGAGCTGTCATTTTTCCCCCTAAATCTTCATATTTTAGACAAATAAAAAATAAAAACTTGACAAAAACATTTCATATTTGTGCTAGTTACTTCTTAACACAAACATTTCAGGTTACACTTTTTTGTTCAGTGGTGACATATCATGATAGAAAATATAATATAAATCATAGATTTGACATTTATATATTTCTATGAAACGATGTTTGAAAATATAATAAACAATATAATACATTTGGCAGTTGGCACGAATATTACTTTGTTTTCTTCATATAGGAAATTTCACCTAAAATATACTGTAATCCCAACGGCATCCCAATCATGTGAAACAGCTTAATACGCTCTTTCGTTTGATATCAAATTCGTCATGGTAGTATTTATATTTCCGATGATATAGTAAATATTACGATGCTGGGCAACCGAACAAATTTCACTGAATTCCATGGGTGTATGTAAACTTCTTGCCTCAACTGTATATTATATAGTCTTGATCATTAAATATGTATATGTATTGTTATTTCTCACAAAGTTTCAACAAACCTCAGACCTGTACAGTTAATAAATCCAACAAGACCCGGTGACATAGAGCAATCGAAATCAAATATCCCTATCCACGGGGATTTGATTTCTCCATTATGATCCTAATTTTGTTTTCAAGAATGGCGAGGCTGGTTAATCTTTTTGTGTTTTCTTAAGAAATTAGCTCGTCAAATATCACCCTATGCCGTGCCGGCCATCTCAGAGGCACTGCACACCGTGATCAATTTGTTCGATGAACTTTCCATTTTTTTCTCCATTCCTCTTCTGTTTGCTTTATTTATTGTTTCAAGTTTTGTTTGAATGTTGTATTGAAAAGGATTGTATTTTGGATTGATTCTGAAGGGGTATATTGTTGTTAAGTTAGAGGGGGATATTCGATATTGAAAATAGTGTTATCTAAAGAAAAAAATAGAGTAAAAAACATTAAACAAAATAATAATTTTGATGAATTATAAATAAGCCTACAATTTTATTCGCATAGCCTAACTGAAATATATTTGATATTTGAAATATGTTTTCGATACTTGGTAACATAAATATTGAGGAATAAATCAGTTTGATTATCATGATTCAAGTGGGCCTACACTTTAAAAAAAGGTTTACTTAATATTGGGTGGAATGGGAACATGCATGTTGGTTGGGTAAAAAGATAACAAATATTTTGTAAATTTTACGCAATGTTGCGTTGAAATTTACCCTTAAAACATAAAAAATACCCAACAAACATGAATGTTCCCTTTTTACCCAATATTCGGAAAAATTTTACTCAGTGTATATTACAGGACTAAACTGTTTAAAATATTGCATTATGGGTTAGAAACCTGGCCAGCTTTGAGAAGTTGAGGACTTTAGGTGGTGCCATTGAGGCAGCTCGTTCGTATCTGCTTCAAAGTTCCATGCATGTGTCAAGAGTGTATAATTTGTGCACGTTCGTTTGTATTTTTGTCTCAATTTCCACGATTTCTTGTCATAATAACGGAAGAAGATTGGATTCGTTTAGAGACGCGATGGGTGCATACTTAAAGGCCAAGTTTTCCTACACATTTTTTTTTCTTGATCCGTTGGGGGGATATTAATCAATAAAACGCCCAAAATTTAAGCAAATTTGGATTAAAAAAAAACTGACATCTATAGAATCTTCACAATACATAATGAATGTGCACACGATGTCAAATGCAAATTGGTTAACCGATACAGCCATACATTAACATTTGTTTTTGTATTTAATAATAAATATTCTTTGACTCCCATCGTGAGACACTTTAAATTTCATGGATTTAAAATCAATCCAGATCGGCTAGTGTGTATAGTGACCAGCCGAATTAGATCTATATATTCTAACCTTGTGGATTAGAATATAAAGCTAAAATATTTGAATTTAAATTTCTTGTGATTTAAAAGTTAATCCTTAAATAAGATTAGAAAGCGATCAAATATTCGGTTGGTCATTATTGACAGCCAATCTGGGATGATTTTAAATCCTTGAAATAGACCGCCCTTTCACACGGTAAAAAAATCGTAATTTGAATGATGATTCCAGTGAAAATAAGGCTAATGACGAATATTTTGTACGTGTGAATCCAAACTAGAACATGATTAGAATCACGAACGCTAAGCACAGTCACGATTACAATAGCAATCATCATTACAATGATGATTCAAGATTCACGTGTGAAAAGCCCTTATAGAGTGGAGACGCCTACAGTATTATTTTATTTATTGCAATAAATTTCCAAGCTTTATAAATTGAATCATCAAATTCATTCAAAGTGAAAAAAAAATCCATTGTATTTTATATAACCTATTTATTTTATCATGTTTATCGTTATAGAATTTGTAAGTTACATCACTTAAATGTGATGTGACTGCAATAATATATCTTAAATTTTGGTGAAATTTTTAGTAAATCGGATTTTTAAAAGTTAAATATAAATTTACTTTCTTATTTCATTTCAAATTTTGGGGGAAATTTCAATATTGGACTTGGTAGATTTTCCTTTAAAAAAATTTGAATCAAATGTTTTTGTATAGACTTGGCCTTTAAGAAGAAGAGGTGGCACGAATGATCGTTTCTTAATACGTCCGTCGTGGATAGTGTCAAAACAACAGTTGTACAAACACGAGTCTATTGTGCGTGTGACATATCGCTCTTAGTTACAACGCGTTCCCACTTATACAGTCTTCCAATGCCAAGTAGACAATTATTTGAGCAAACTTCGAAATTTACGTATTTTGCGAGAAAATACAAATAAAATGAATGGAGCAGTTCCGATGTGTTGTATGACTGGAATTCAGTTTGCCTTATATGGGGTCAAATATTTAAAGATAAAGTGTATTAAAAAATTGTTGAATAGTTTGAGTATTTGAGGAAAGCAATGGTAAAGTAAGTTTATACATTTTACAAAAAAATCGGAAATTAAGAAATTTTATTAGTACTTACGGAATTGTACAAGTACCTGATTAATCAATTAAGTTTTTTGTTTGTTTGTTTGGTGTTGTTTTTTGCAGGAGTTTCTGCATTCATTGTGAAATAAAAATAATGAATATGATATGACATAATAAAATCATTACCATGTGCACAATTTCAAAACAGGTGTAATAGCCTAACAGAGTTTAGATTGTAAGCAATATATTATATTAATTAAAAAAACATTGTTGTGCGAATCAATATCTTGATAGGATTTATAAACAATCTGATGGTATAGCTCTGTTGCTATCTTCTGCTACACATTATAGAGATCATAAAGAACAGGTGATGATGTTAGTTTATGATGGTGACGATGATGATGATGATGGTCATGATGATGATGATGAGGATGATGATGGTCATGATGATGATGATGATTATGATGATGATGATAATGGTCATGATGATGATGATGGTGATGATGGTGATGATGATGATGATGATGATGGTCATAATGATTACTCTCCTAATGTCCAGTCAGACCGCAGGTCCCTATGCTAATGAGCAAAAAGGCCAGATTCATCCAAATCATCTCGTGGCTGAATCCTCCTCCTTGCAAAATCTCGTGATTCGTGAGATTTTCTTTCTCTAAGAATTTACCTGTTTTAACCTCAAGTTAAATGAAATATTATTGCACCATCAGGTAGAGTAAAAGTTACTCTTTCATATTGGTCATTTATTTTGTATACAATATTTTGTTAGATAAGTAAATTTCTGGCCTGAAAATGTGCCTCAAAACTGAATTTTCTCCCTCTGTTTTCTTTTGTAAATTGTGCAAAACTTTTTATTTTGAGCCTCAATGATATCTATATTACCATAAAGCTGAACTTCTGTACTTTATCACAATGCCACTCTTGATATGCGGCACCTTTTAATCGGGTCAAGATCACACTTTTCCCACCAAGGTACAAGACGAGATTTCTGAAATTTTGTACTTGCAAGGAATCCAGAGTTATGATTGGCTGGACTCAAAGGTTCACAGAACAGGCGCGGGGTATTTGAGGAGATTACCACATGGGAAGGGTGACCTTCCCACGAACCCAGGCACTGGGACCGTTGGAATTTGCCATTGTGTGGTCTCTTTGACCAATCAGAGTGCAGTATTCTTGTTTTCAAACTGTTTTATGTACTTGGCAAATGAAAAGTGTGATCTTGACCCGATTAAACCAATTCTTATTTTGAAACCTATATCATTTCAAAGCATACATATTCAGCTTTATCATGATATAAAAATCATTTGGGCTCAAACAAACATAAAGTGTGAAAATAGCAGCTTTTGTCAGGTGAAAATATTTATTTTGTAGCATATTTTAGATCAAAATTTTAACCTATATTACAAAATCTTTGAATAAATTCAAACACATGACCTGAAAGAATGATTCTTCTTCTTTACAATGGTACCAAATTCATGAAATTTGATGCACAATTAGAGCAGCAATGACCGAATGAAAAGAGGTGTTTTGGTCCGCATCAAGCTCATTAAATATGCAAAACATCTCAAGTCATGAATATCACTTGGATGAAAGAAGCCACTTTCTTGGGACCTGCAGTCTGACTGTGTCAGAGTTTTAAATTCAGTATTACCTTCAGACCTTCAGACCTTCTTTTTTCATTTCTTGATCTCTGAAATTTGTAAGAATTTCGTTCCAGATCTTGCATCGATCACAGTGCGAACGCTTCTCCTTGAAACATCACATTGTACAAATTTGGCCCAGCAAGACATCAGTTGGTCGTTACTTTCGCTGGCATGACGTCGAGATGCGTAGCTGGGGTGCCGTAACACCCCCCCCCCCCCCTCTTCTCTCTCTCTCCAATCCTTTCTCTTTCACTCTTTTCCTCTGTCTATCACTCTGCCTCTACTTGCAATTTCCCTTCTCACTCTCTTTGCACTTCACTCCACCAGCACACTCCCACCCCCACGCACATGCACATAGTACGCTTGCACCTATCTGACCCCCACCCATTTCTGAATCTAACTCCCCCTCTCTCCATGATGAATTTGTCAGATCTACATTATTAGGCCTATATCCTCAAACGAAATCTAAAAAAAATTGCAATTATCAGTTTGATTTACAAAATGCCAAACTTAAACGAATAATGATATTTCAATTGACTTCAACTTTATATAGCCAGATCGACTGAGATTGGTCATGCCAATAGAAAACTTATAGATGACAAAGAGAAAATTCATGATATTTACAGGTTATGCCCCCCCCCCCCAAAAAAAAATACAAATACAAATCAGGTAAAATCAGACACAATTTTATGTGCGCCCCCATCGTCCAGAAAAGAAAAACAACCCATGCTATCTGGTCAGCTTTTTTTTTCAAGGTCATATGGACCAGTATAATGATCGGCTGACAAAGTCGTTGTTCATGAATATTATGAGATGATAAACTTATTTTAATATCGGGTGTTTCCTGCTATTTTTCGTCCATATCATGCATGGAGTCAGTTAATTATTTTCTTTTATGCAGCGAACTATTTGATTGGCTTATTGGGTGCTATCCTCAGAACCCTCGCTTGATAGAAAGGGAATATGCAAGCATAACAAATAGATAATTAAACGAATAATTGTTGATATTTAGATAAAATATAACCATTAGAAAATATCATACGAAAAAAAAATATTTTTCGTATCAATTTAAAATTTTATATATCATAAAGTTTAAATCCCATTTGCTTACCTTTTCAAGGATTTTATAAATGATTCCATCTTTTAATTGCTTTTAGAGTCTTTAAATGTTTGTTAAGTTTCGGTTAATCTTAAGATATCAACTTTCAAAGTTTGAATTTATTTGTTAGATAAATAATAAAGCACGTGGTATGCGAAAGATTCTATCCCAAATTCTGATTATAGTTGAAAATTTATTCAAACCTCGAAATTGAAATATATTCGGATTCCTGGAATTTAACTTTTAATGGCTATTTTCTTATCCTTTGGGGATTAAGCTATTTCGTAAGTAAGAAATGAGGCGAAGAATTTAGGAGGATGCAAAGTTTCTGAAACACAATAAAAAAAAAACACTATTTAAAAATTCAAACAACGCTGTTTCTTATATGAAATTTGCAGTGGTTGTTTTTTATTTAAAAAATCCATGCTTAATTTATTAAATATTAGATATAAAATATTAAACTTTGTCGCATTAGAGTTAAAACACTTTTTAAAGTGTTAAACAACTACTGTAAGGTTCGTATAGTCAACAGCGTTTAAAACAATGCTTTCTAATTCGAAATCCCTTAGTTGTAAAAAAAATGTTTAGTTTTAACTGATTTATTTAGAAAGGTAGATCAATGCTTCATGAGTGGGCGCTAAATATGATAAATCTAAAGAATTCGGCCCATGAAAATCTATATGATGATCACTATACTTTGGAATGTCTGAATAAATTTTCAATATTATTCACATTACCAAACATTTACCACAGATTAAAATATTCAAACGTCCTTTTACTTTTGAAGAGGATGGAAAGTATCTAAACATGGGCTAAATAATATCTATAAGAGGAGTGAACCAAGACTGTGCACGGTCTCTCAATAACTGTATATTATATAAAGCTAGTATATAAAAGTATACTTTTTGAGTAAACTATCAATAATACAAGGAATACATTATGTGATGATTTTATGTGTATGAAGAAACCAAAATGTTTTGAAAGGAATAGTAATTGTTTACCTACATTATTGCGCTGTCAATGTATTGAGTAGTGGAGTAATGAATGAAGTAGTGAATTAGTGTTATCATTCATGTGGGCCTACAGTTTGAGACTATCCTGCTAAGGATGGTGCATTAGAGGTTAGGAATCGGGACAGATTTTAGTAGTGGAAGACTTGAGGTGGCGCTATACAACGGCACTGGTCCGTATTTGCCTTAAAGTTTCTCATTATTGTGTTCCTCAACTCACAGAGCAAACAATCGACACTATATAGCAATAGCATAGTATGACAAATATAATCTAGGTGGATGATGAAATAGAGGAAGATGGTGGAAAGAGTATGGAGGATGAAGCAGAAGTGACGAAAGAAGGGGTAAGAAGAAGAAGGGGAGAGGCGTAAAGAGAGCTCGAGAGGTAGATTGAATGTTCAGAGGAATTCTAAAGTTTTATCTTTCTAAATATATATTTTATTTCCGTGAATACAGCTAATTATGAGCCGTTCAAGTAAAATCAACATGAGGCCAATGTTGTTATTATTTAAACATATAACGTACTGTATATATAACTTAAATAAAGTATCAGATCAAAAGTGTATAGCTTGGGTGTTAAAACCGACACATGTTGGTGTCCCTAGAGGACACCAACCCTAGAGGACCCTAGAGGACCACACCCTAAAGTGTTAAAATTACACCCTGGGGATTAAACATAACACCAGAAAGTGTTTAAGTACAAGAAAACTTTCATCGGTTGGGGACTATCGAATGAAATCATATTTAAGCTTCTACATACAAACCTTTGCATATTTGTTGACAACTTTCTCAAGCCAACTGTTAGATTAACACGTAATAATACACATGGGCGTTCAACTATAACACTGCAAAGTCAACACCAGAGTAAAATGACTAGTGTGGGGCTCTATGTCGTATAGACTATAAACACTACAGGTTTTCGTTGTATGGAGAACACAAGAAAGTTCAAATAGTCATTCATTTTAACCATGGACCCTTCATAGTATTTATAGGATCCATGTTTTAACCAATGGGACTGTCATATGGATCTATCACTACATATAGTCAAGCCGTGCTGGGATGTCTCACCTTGCCATGTTCTATTTGTTATGTTGATTTCTCTTCCTATATTGTCTTTAATAAAGTGATGCGGAAAGTATTGAAAGGAAAAATCATTGAGAAATTGAGAGGAGATAATTTGCAGAGAAAAACTAGTAATACGTTTAAAAGAATCAACCCCATAAGATAAGATGCAACACCGGCACTGAAATAAACTTTTCTTGACTAGCTCGCTGACTGTATCAACTCACTCCATATAGCATGTATAGTCTATCTCTGCATATATCTTGACTAATTGGGGGTTACGACTTACGAGTCACCAGACAACCCTTTAGGTTGATGTACGAAATTCCAAAATGGAGGGGGACAATTACCCCTGGTTCGCCACCCGTGACTTATACACACATTTTTTTATTGTCATAATTCTTGTCATGATCTTATTCTTTTACTTCTTAACGAACATTGTCTTTCTTAAACTACATAAGTAGACTCTTCCTTGACAAATTTTTTTCCTGTTTTTTTTTTAACTTTTCCCCATTTTCTCTGTCTTACAATAAGCATAAGGAACTGTTTCGAATAATTTGTAGTCATTGTTGTAGTATCCAGCAAAGCGCAAATATAGTTTGTCTTTCCCCTCGCTCCTGGAACACCTTATATCCTGTTATCCTCACCCCCCCCCCCTTCCTCCCGATAACCTTGGCACCATCTTTTGGGCCCCCTTCCCTGATATTTACCGAGCTCAAACTCTTCCAAGGCGTCACATTCGTCCTAATAGTGCCCATACACGCGCGTTAGTTCAAACTCTTATGGATTGATTTTGCGAGTTGGAGTACATTCTAAACGAAGAAGTTTATCCACATCCGCTTCGAACTGCCGGCGAGAAAAAAAAATCGCAAAGAAGATGAAAAGGACGGGGAAGAGGGAGAAATCGCGAGATGAAACAACGATGACTACACTACAATATTATAGAAACGAAGGAGGAAAACGGTAGTATTTGATCTCTCACGTTTTTCGTCTCCATGTGTTGACTTATTGGGAATTATTACCATAAGCGTGCAATGTACACATGGGGGCGCAGTGTACTTTAAGCAACCTGCACCGAGCCCACTTCTGCACACACAGCTTCCATGATCACTTATAATCACAAGCATTTTTTTCTTTTCCTCCCTTTTTTTTCACCACCTTGCTCGTGAAATCGATAGTGTTGTGGGACTAATTTCATCTAATGCCCAACAATTTTCATTACTCGCATTGTGGGTGAAAGTCAATCCGTCCACGACAAATATTTTCTTCTCCCTTTTTGCATTGGATCATATCACAGTTTTCCCAATGCACCTATTACCATTATTTTTCAAGAAGATATGACATTTGCTTTTTCGGAATGAGAGAGAGAAAAAGAAATCGACGTGGAAAGACACCGTCTCAGCGTGCGCAACCAAATATAAAGCTGGACATTGAGCGTGGCGCAATGAAAAGATCATTCTTGTACGGATGAAGTGGGGATGGGCGGCCGGTGGGGGGGGGGGGGGGAGCTTCGTTGATTGGACAAGCATAATACTGAGAGCAAAGGAAATTACTAGTGGTACAGTTGGGAACGACAGATGGAAGGAAAATAAAAGTGGTAGCGAAGTGCCTGGTGCAAATGAAAGACAAACATCCCAGATTACTGATATAATATCTTGAGATAATATTGACCGCCAAATCTTGTACTTTCTACGAGAAAAGTTGAGCGTTATACAAAAATGATCCGCAGTGTCATCTACACTAATATTCCGACATCTACATCCAAAAAGTGCAATCTTTCTGGATTCTTTTTCTGAAAGAAATATATTAATCCTTTGAATAATAAAAAAAACGTAAGATGTTATCTACTTTATAAAAAAAATATATAATGCCATCTTTATCTAATCTATATATATAGATATACATAATTATCATCTCCATTCATAACCATGAACCAACAGGATGCGCAAAGCGCATTGACAATACTCTTTATTTTAACCAAGTTCTTGCTCATTGTAAATAAAAGAAAAAATTTACAGCATGTTCCATAGATAGGTGGACATTGACTTAAATTGATATCAAAACTTACTCTTGCTCTTGATTTATTAAAAAATGAATATATTTTTTCATTATAATGTCTCAAACATCTGTGAAAAAACCCATTCAAATGTGATGTTGATATTATGTAGCCTTATCTTTTTCTGTAGCTAGTGGAATACAGGGAAAGATTTAAACCAGTTCTCTTTTTGGTTTCTAAAGAGACGCCTTATGCTTTACTTATCAATGTAATGTGAGTTCCTTGAATTTTCTTTCGGAAAAAGGGACATTTTTATGCATTTTTACGAGTTACCTTCCTCTGCTCCAAAACAACGCAGGTGCAAGGGCACTGTTGCTTAGACATATTATAATATGAAATTCTTAAATTATAACATGTAAACGATTAGTTGGATAATTTCTTGTATGCATTTCGTTTTAATAAAGATTTCCTTATCAAAGTGTTTGTTATTCTCTTACGATATAATATTCATCATTGGGAAAACAACATGCATATGGTGAAAGCTTCTCCACTGCAAAAGCACCGGTGTTGATTTAACACCAGCCCGGTACCTATATCGCTCCACATACATGTAGATACTAGATTGGTGTTAAATCATCACCGGCGTTTTTGTAGTGTCCTGTGTCTATGGCAATTATACGGAATGCATTTTGTTTATTGGTAAACTTCGCAAGGCCTACCCAATTTTACTTTGAATTGTTCATATTCATTTTTTTAAAGAATGTTATTCAATATTTTGCGTAACAACCAATATCATTTATGAATATTTTGTATTTTATTACGTCTAAAGTCATAATCATCGTGCAGTGGTTATAGTTGTCATATTCGAACAATATTATCGGTGTTCTATGAAATAAGATAAACATCACTTTGTATCGAGCCATGCTGTCTATGATCACTCAGACTTTTCTCATTCAAGTTTCTTGACAACTAAGAAATGCCGATCCCAAACATATAACCTTGGTAGTATTTGATTTGCCGACGGCGGTAAAAGACGACGTACGTAACACAACTTTGAAAGAAAATATGGAAAGCGAAACACTTGAAACACCAAGGAAGATGAAATAACGACGTGTAACGAATGAAAGTGAATTGAGCTATCAAGTAGCCGACTGCACTTTCGGCGGGGTGTTCGGGGGCTAATTGCTTCTACCAACCGATGTCAATCATTATCCGGGAAGACAAAAAAAACTCCAAGAAAATGGTAGAAGGCAGGGCAAACACTGCACGCGCTTAAGTAAAGTTTCCATAACACTTGACCGAAAGAAGTGCATTCTGAGGTCACATATATATATGTATGAAAGCTGGAAGAAGAAATGTTTAAAGTGCGAAAATGATGGGAGGGATATTGCGAGAACGTAGTGAAAATAAGAGATTCGATTGAAAGGATACAGAATGAAAGATTGAACAATTGCATGGAAAGGAAGAAAATAACGACATGGATAGCAAAACAAGAAACACATCCAATCTCGCTCACACACCCTCACACGCCCCCCCCCCACACACACACACACACACCTATACCCACACGCATGTGCGCCATCACATTATTCGCATACTCCTCTATTCTCTCCCTGAAAGTAATTAGGATCAAATCTGCCCATCATCTGGGGACCACTGTATTGCACGAAAGGCTTTTTCTTTGTGGCTTTGTATTCTATGTGGATTTTACTATAAATTAATACAGAAGAAAATGACTAAAGAGAAGGAGAAACAAAAATAACCCCTTTTATGAATATTTGAAGATAAAAACAGCTAAAAGTCGAATTGGAATACAGAATTGAAAGAAAACACAAATTACGTCATTGCATCAGATATGCAAATCGCACATTTATTCAATTAATAAAACTATGTTCAATTTGTTTTAATCTAACATCGTTATCGCCAAAGTTACAGATTTTGAAAACACAGGTACAATGCCGATATACCATAACATGTCAAAAATTGATCCTATCCACTGATCTCTTGTGTAACAATACATTTTGACCCATGTCCTTCATACACCAAAAAAAAGACAGAAAGAAAAAGAGAAAGAAAGAAAGAAAGAAAGAAAGAAAGAAGAAAGAAAGAAATGAAAGAAAGAAAGAAAGAAAGAAAGAAAGAAAGAAAGAAAGAAAGAAAGAAAGAAAGAAAGAAAGAAAGAAAGAAAGAAAGAAAGAAAGAAAGAAAGAAAGAAAGAAAGAAAGAAAGAAAGAAAGAAAGAAAGAAAGAAAGAAAGAAAGAAAGAAAGAAAGAAAGAAAGAAAGAAAGGAAGAAAGAAAGAAAAAAAAAGGAAGAAAGAAATAGGCGCTCGACGTTTGAGAATGGAGAAGAGTAAAGATAACATGTTATCTTATGCAGGTCCCCCTGGAAGAACAGCTAACAGCTGAAGTATGTACCCTGGGTTAACAAGTGTTATTATCATTTATGTTCAAACGGCAGGAAGAATTAAGTATTTTTCTTTTAAGAGCCTATTACCATTACTTTTAAACATTTAACCTCAACAGTCTCAAACTCTCGTTTTTTCCGAAAGTATTCATACAATAAACTCTCATGAATTGTTACCAAATTTAACACGCTCATGGTAATACATTACATTAATGAATAACGTTGATACAAAAAGGAAATTAAAAACGCAGAGTATTATATCTGGGCTTCGTAACAAATGACATGAATGAAGCAGTGATCAAACTATGCAAACCTTGCATTGGCCATGCAATCGCAATCATCAATGTTACACGTCCTGGCGTCCATCCTCCTTAAGAGGCTGTCCAGAAACCAAACAGAAACTATGTTTTATATTGAAATTAATCGCAATCACTTGCGTTACGGGGCCAACCTCAAACTAATAATCTTTGTCTTAATTCTGGTATATTTCATATTTATTACATTTTGGCATGGGTACGACGTATTATACCTTTATAAAGCGACTTATATAATTTGTATATGCATAAATGGACAGTAAATAGGGTTTGTATAATAAAAAGCTTGTAGTGTATACATACATGGAATAAATGTTGTTTTTGTAATGATGGTAACGATAATGCACTGACCGAATAAAATATGATATTTTTCTATTCCAATCTCCCCCCCCCCCCAAAAAAAAAAAAAAAAAAAAAAAAAAAAAAACTCATTTTCTTATATATAAAAATGTGAAAATATTGAAATAATCAAATTAATGAATAAGCATAAACTGTACACACATGTAACTTAATAAATGAAGCAATATTATGCTGTCATTATTTTAATACCTACTGTCTCTTTACGAATAAATACTTCAGTGTATGGTTACTCGAAAGATACATTCAAACTTAAAACAGACATCAAACTGAATGTATATTTATCATGTTTTATGGCAAGATTTGAAATTAATGGTAAGATTGATTTTTATCATATTATCATTATTCATGCGTTTCGACAAAACCTGAATTAAAAGCTATCATAATCATATTTTGATCACAAAAAATTGAAAATGGCAGAAGAGCAGATATCAAATTAAAGAGATGGGATACATACATAGCATTCCAATGAATGTTGGTAAAGTTGCAATTATCAACGTTAATGATGAGGAATAATGATAAATCCATAAAAAAATGAAACATACCATGAAAACAATCGAGTAACATGCAGAATATCTTGGAGTTATTGAATTGCACAGTTTTCGTGGTTGGAGTCTTTTCCATCGAATTCAATGGATTCTGTTTCTATATGATATTGATTACATCATAATTTGCTTCTGCATATGAATCATTATCCTCATTCAATTATCTATTGATTTATCATGACATCTTGTATGATCATGGCGAATATCATATCCAGGCTCGACTATATTCACTAAGCTTGTGCAGCAGCGGCGACAATAGTGGCCAGAGTTATGGACAGACAAAGGATGGCGAAAAAGTAGGTAAAGAACCGGTCGAGTACGCTGGCGATGTGCATCCACTCCATCGATGTTCTCTTGCTCTCGGCATTCTCGAAGGTGAGCTTGGCGAAGTGGGCCACCCCACGCGAGATCTTCGTCATCAGCACCTCGATCGGGTCGCCGTGGGACGTCGACGTCGACGCCTGGAATGGATCCCCATTGCCGTCGTCGTCCTCGAAGACGGGATTGAGAACCCCACTGCCTTCGACCTCGCCACTGCGCTTGTGGGATGACTGTTTCGGGTCGTCATCGTCGTCGCCGTCGTAGGGGATGGCCTGAACGCAGAGGAATCGAGCGAGGATGCCGAGGATGGCCTTGCGGACGATCCGGGGAGCTCGTTGACTGTCCCCGGTGTGATGAATACTGATGGTGACCACGGCAAAGAACGTGATCAGGCCGACAGCCACGATGATGGCAGCAAAATATTGAGCTGATTAAAGGAAATGAAGGTGAAGTGCAAAAGAAAAAGCATTCACGTTGATTCGGAATAAATTGAGTCATAATTCTAAAGACAGAATTCATTATTTAAACACGTTAAAGATATTCTTCTTAAACAGATTGAGAAAATTGATATCAAAATGGGAAAAGAGTAGAAGTGAAAATTAGGCTCTCAAGAACCCGCAATGGTCGAGATTATGGGGTCATTTCCCCCACTTTTTCTTTTGAATTTCATTTGTTTTGGTATTCCAATTTTCTGCTATAAGAATGTGGAAATGAATAAAAGAAAGATTTCCGATTATCGCAAAATTACTTGGTTAAAAGGAAAGATGGAAAGTTCATCATCAACTTGTTAATTGCATATTTATAACGATATGCAATGTTTGTTCCCCCCCCCCCAAAAAAAAAAGCAAAACTTTAAAATTATGTATCTTGACTATTCTTCATCTGATATGAAATTCGTCGTGTTTCGTTTGTTTCATTTTGCTATAATGTACCCCTTTTAATTCGCTTCATTGTTTGTGCCAAACTCTTCGGAAAATCGTTTACATGTTTTGATGCATTTCGGTTTATTTTGCTTCAGGATTTTTAATACAAAATCATTTTAAAAATTGTACAGTATTTGATTATACATGGCAAAAAACGGAAGTATTGACCGGTGTGCATAGTAAATTACCAGTCATTTTCCTCCGGTCTTACATTTGTGGTGTTCAACACCCATGAGTGTTATTTCAACACATTTGGTTGTTACTAGTACACAATTTGGTGTTACGTCCAAACTTTAGGCTGTAATTCTAACACCTCCAGGTGTGGTTTTCTAGGAACTCACATTAGTCTCAGTTTTAACACACCAACGTTTGCAGTGTCGTGAGCTACTTTATAATGTTTTATTTGTTGTCGATTTTCATTTGAGTGGATAACTTACAGATAAGCGGCACCACTTCAGAGGTCGGTGGCATGGTCTCGGCTACCAGCAACAAAAACACGGTGAGAGAAAGGAGAATGGTGAGGGTTAGTGTAATCCTCTCACAAGCATCCGACGGCAACACGAAGCCCAGCAACACCAGAGAGGAGATGATCACGCAAGGGATCACCAAATTGAAGAAGTAGAACATAAACTGCCGCTTGAGGATCACGCTGAAGGTCACCGATGGGTACACACCCGGACAGCACTCGCGCACCTCCACATGGCGTACCACAGGGAACTCTTTTAGGTCCCATTCACCGTTGGGCTGGTACTGCGTCGCGTCGCCAGAGGTGCCGTTGACGATGACATCGATCTCGTCCCTATTGTAGGTCCAGGAACCAAGTTTCAGGGAACAGTTCTGGGTGTCGAAGGGGAAGTAGAGAGGGTTCATCGGACAGGCGCTCATTAAAATGTAGTTGGTCTTCCATGATACCGTCCCATCGTATCTGATCCAGGCGTGGGTCCACCGAATGCCGCCGTTCAGCTCATCGTTGGCGCTGTCCGATTGATAGAAGCATATGACAATGTTTCAAATCACTCACAATTTTAATTGACATGTGAAATTCTGTCTTGACTGTTTCTAGAAAGGCCATGATGACATTAACGGTCAACATGTTCAATATGTAGTTAAGGCTTGAGTTTTTGTTTGTTTGTTTTGTGTGGTCTGTTTTGTCTTCTTTTTTGCAAAATATATAACTTTAGGACTAGGCAAGTGATTTGATTTGCTTACTTATTATGAAGAATGATATCGGGTTTCCAGATGTTGTCGATGGGTATCTGGATGTCTGTGATGTTCCAGAACATTGATGGTTCCCAGGTAAGAAAAGCGTCATGCCATTCCTGAAAAAAAAACATTAAGAGATCAAAAAAATGTCAATGAATTGAAATGAAGTGAAATGATATACAAGGGCAGTCCCATATAATTTGTATGTCTGGCCACAGTGGCGTAACTACGGGGGGGGCATGGGGGGGCACGTGCCCCCCCAATCGGCTGACAAAAAAAAAAAAAAAAAAAAAAAAAAAAAAAAAAACGGGGAAAAGGAGAAACAGAGGGAGAAAGGAAGAGGAACGTAGTGGGAAAGAAGAAATTATTATTCATTATAATGGTATATGATATTATAATCATGTTATGTTACATAGAAAAAAAAATTATCCTAACTTTATGAAACTTTATTTGCTCAGGGCTTATGATGTCATTGTTCCTGGTGCTCGCATTGTCTGTTTAAAGAGATATATAAACCTGTTGTACGAAAAACTCCCGTTTGAAGTCAATATAAACCAAATATATTATTGTTTTATGCAGTGACATATGCTTCTTTTTCATGACTACTTAAAGTGATTGCCCCATGTTAAGGTCTTGATATAAAATATTTCCTGTCCGTGATTACGTTCGCATCAGTGGATTGGTGAGATATGTCTGCTCTCCGTGAATTCCTAAACTCAGTCCTTAAAATGTCCCTTTTTCTGATCTGATTATCAAAATTTTTCAGCTCGCGCTTCGCGCTCGCATCATTTGGTTAGTTAAATACGTATGGTCTTAGTGAATTCCTACAAACAAGCTATAGAATGCCCCTCTTCAGGTCTAAATTTCCTAAATTTTCAGCTCGCGCTTCGCGCTCGCAATATTTGATTAGTGAGATGCGTATGTTATTCATGATTACAATGAATACAAGTGCTTCATAAGTGTTTAAATGTAATTCTATCAAATTCAGCAAGCACTTGGTATTGGTATTAGATGACCACGGTGAGATATGTATACTATTAAGGGATTATTCCTATAATATAGTCCTTAAGATCTCCCTGTTTGGGGTCAATGTATACAAAAATTTCGGCTCGCGCTTCGCGCTCGCATTGTTTAGCGAGACAGGTACGTATCGTGATTACAAAGTCGATTATAATGTCCCTTTTTAGGTCTGAATATCAAAAATTTTCAGCTCGCGCTTCGCGCTCGCATTATTTGATTGATGAGATGCGTATTTTTTTTATTCATGATTACAAATGACTACAAGTGCTTCCTTAAAATGTCTCTATCAGTATACCTGACATCTGAGCGCGCTTCGCGCGCTCACTAAGTGACTTAAAATTTTTGCTGGTGCCCCCCCAATGCTGTGACCCACGGTACGCCACTGTCTGGCCATGTAGATATAGTCCATATGTATATAGGGCTTTCCTGGAACTATTTTTCTCTATTTTCTAGTCATAACAATTTGTAATGCTTTGGAATTATATTTTGGTCAGTCCACGAAGTGAAGTAACAATAGAGAAAAAATGGGTTCGTATGGATGTCAGGCCTTTCCATCATTGCCATGATGGACACAACCACCAACACCCTATAAACAAGGAGGGGAAGACATGAAAGCTGACATTCATCACCGAGCATGCACGTTCCTTCTGTTCCCGAGACTCAGGGATACGTCTTATTCATCTTCACAAGTGTTTGGCTTCTTTTTCATACTTTTACCCTGGACAGTTGATGATATAGCTTTGGGTGCAAAAAATTCAAGATTCAAGATCTGTCACAAAACTAAATTTCATTTTAAAAAGGTCTTAACTATTTTTGTATTGACTCGCTTTGCTCACTCGCGAATACTTAGAAATATCTCCATTCTATTCCTCAAAATCTTAGACTCAAGATGCCATTGTTTTGTTTGAAACATTTTTTCAATCTACTTCATATACTTTAATATCCTTGTAACCCCTCACCCTCTCCCCCATCCACCCACCCTTAAATGATTAAAGTGTCGGTTTCAACCTGTTGGCGCTGCTTTACACACATGAACTAATCTTCGTTTTCTTTCCTGAAACCTCACCGTTCCAATCACCCAAGAGAGATCCTTACCCTTTCTGACTATACAAACATACATGATAGCTATTGATACTGTAATCCAAATATTTTCTCCGCCAGTGCTTTGCCCCGCTCGACTAAAAACTAAAGAGAAATAGATTTCATTAAACCGGACCTTAACTTAGTTAGCACCGTATTGTACTATGCATGGCAGTGTCCATTTCGGAAA
Source organism: Lytechinus pictus (assembly GCF_037042905.1). NCBI lineage: Eukaryota > Metazoa > Echinodermata > Echinoidea > Temnopleuroida > Toxopneustidae > Lytechinus > Lytechinus pictus. The sequence continues at coordinate 14,021,701 of NC_087249.1, forward strand.
GAGAAATTGTATCGTTTTCCTATGAGGCTCGCCAGGCGGAAATTCATAAAGATATGTGCTTTGGATGTAAAAATTCAATTACAGAAATACTATATCGGAAGATTCTACGAGCACCTGGCAGCGAGCAGAACCTCATGGCATGGGATCCAGGGGAGACGAGGGGGAGGGGAGCAATCCCCACCCCCCTTCAAGCTTTTGAATATGTCTTTAATGAACTCAGATTTCAACACATTTAATACAAAAATATATTTCTAACCTATTTTTCATATCGGCATGACTTATGCCACTATGCAAAGTGAGAACTAGGAATTAAGATAATATGTTGCAGTATAATTGCATCTAGGGGCAAGGGGGTACAAGCCCCTGGCGCCTCTCATAGCTGGTGATAAAGAAAAGGCAATGGGGAGAGGGGACAAATGGGTAAAAAAAGGAAGGGGAAGAAACGAAATCGTACATACCTGGGTCATATAAGTGTTTGCAGTCATGATCTGATTCGCCTCGTCCTAAATATAAATAAAAGATAAAAGCCAGAAAATTTGATTTGACCAGGCAAATCATTTACGCATTTCTCCCCCATGGATGCCCGACACCATCACAAATGATAATGATACGACCCATGGGAATCGCTGGGACACCGCGCGATTTCTTAATCAACCCCAGTTCGTGATGTCTATACCCATCAAACCCATTAAAAAGACGTCATTTTAAGAAATCGCTAGCAACAAAGTGCTCCTCCTTCTAGGTTTCCAAATGGTTATTCCACAAAGGAAGGAGGATATTAGATTAATAGAACAGGGAAACAGGCATAGGTGCTATGAGGGTGGGTCAATCGAATTCACCTATTATATGAACGCCATTTAAAATATATACAAGACGGAATAAACTAACATAGAATCAGGTTACAGCTGTTTTTATTTCCCTTGTTTTATTCTGCATTGTCCTTTTTTGGAATTGGAAAGATAGATCCCAGAACACGTTTTACAAAGTGGTAATTTCCAATGAGTTAAGAGCGCGTTCGATAAAAATTCAATATTAGATGACCTTCTTTGACGAACAAATGAAGATATCTGGTTTATAGCAAATGTTTGCATAGAGAAACCATGCCACACACTATATATCATTTATTAAACAATTTTATTGATGATAAATAATGTTCTGTCAATTTTGAAGCAAGGAGCATTTATATTTTTAATTTCTGAAGTAGAAACATTCATTTGAAATAAATAAGTGTTTAGATATCACACCAATTTGCTTGTTGCCAAATATATGCATTTTACATATTCGAACACGACAGACATGTTTAATGCAAACTTTAGCTGATTTACTATCAATTGCAACTTTACTATTTTGCAACTTCTAAATAATCTTGGTTTGCAATCGAATGAAGCTTCTTGCAACACCCAGTTAGCATTCTAAGAGCATGGACCTAGGTCCATGCTAAGAGTAAGTAGATGTAGGTTTAATAGTTTTTTCCCCCGAAACAAACAGCGCTCGTCTGGCACCTCTTAAGTGAGCATATTATATCAATCTATCGAATATTGTATTTATAAACGTGAAAGTAGAAACAAAATCTAACTTTAAGCAATTTTAACTTTAAACCCCACTATATTCGTAAATTAATATACAACTAAGAAACTAACGTCGGGATTACATTGCCATTTGATGGTAAAAGTTGATGAAACCGAATAGCGCCATCATATCCAACTACCGTACTGGATGGCCACTCACGAACTTTCTATGCAGTAGCCGCGGAACCACGGAGGGGGCGCCAGGGGGTGGGGGCTGACCCGAGTGGGCGGGGGTCACCCCCCCCCTTCTTGGGTTTGGTTACACCATGGTGAACCGGAACAGCAGACCGTCGTAAGATTATGAGCTGACGAAAATTAGCAAATATGATGTTTGTCCTGAGTCCAGGACGACACTACTGTTTTGATTCACCGATTTTCGACAAAGACTTCTTTGTCATGAAGGGCTTTTGACAATAGAATATCTATGTTGTTTTAGAGTTCGTCCCCGTCGAGACTACGAAAACTCCCTATAGTAGGGGTGGACGCCTCCTGCCCGCTATAGCACCGCCCCTGCCAATGAGCATATTTATTGCTCAGTGGGTGTTAAATGTCGCTCACCATATCTAGGAGGTTGATAATAGCAAGATCAATCTTGACAGTGATTGCGTGCTCTTGGTTGAGGACTGGACGAGCCACGGTGCTGTAACCGTTGTCTAACAGACGGGAGGCTAAATGGGCTTCCTCGGGTATCACTTGGCCGAGGACACCTGTGATGGAAATATAGATATATACTGTTACACAAGTTGAGTATAAAAAAAACAGTATTGGGTAAAGGAGATAATTTTATATGATAATAATAGACAGTTCTTGTATAGCACATATCACATTATGAATAACGCCTCTATGCGCTTCCAACTGCAGTGTCCAAAGGACTTGGATATTATTACCCCGGCTGTAGCTCAAGCAGCCTTCCAGCGCTCAGTGCATTTCAAGGGATAAATTCCTGCCAGGTACCCATTCACCCCACCTGGGTTGAGTGCAGCACAATGTGGATAAATTTCTTGCTGAAGGAATCTACGCCATGGCTGGGATTCGAACCCACGACCCTCTGTTTCAAAGTCCGGAGACTAATCCATTGGGCCACAACGCTCCACATGCATGTAAGTTGCGTAAAATATTTGGTAAAAAGTATGTGTTAACGGGAAACAAACTTACACAACAGTTTTATGCAGTGTTTTACCAAATATTTGATTTGATCTGATTTATTTCTGCATTCACATCAGTATTAGAATTTCAAAATACATGTATACAACATACAAAGGTTATATATAGCAAAATGATAATAGTCGTAGTATAAGTTGTGAAAATAGAACAAAATGTATTTTACATTTTTCAAAACAAGATGATAATTTAAAGGAATGCATGCAGAGACCGCCAAATATACCAAATATACTTGCATGTTCCACTATTTACCCAAATACAAAATAATAACGGTTAACCGCCTAAAGCACTTTCCCGCAAAAGAAGATCAACAAGCAATACAAAAATCAAAATTCTGTCGGAATTAATTGAGGTGGGCACTCTGCCAACTGCACCCCCCCCCCCCCTCACCTCCACCTACCACCGCGATATGCGAGTTATTAAAGGACTGTCATACGTTACTTTATATTTGCATCTAAGTTAATCATTTCCATGCAGTCCGCATATCATGCATATAGACTGCAGATGTAGATCAATAAAGTGATATCGATCGGAGCTCAACCACTCTTATAATTCGCGTATGGTAGAGTGACTGGTCGTTTTGTATCCGATACTATGCGGTCATGTAAACAGAGGTGTTGGTGTTATAGGCTACTCGCCCATCTTCACGACCACAGTCACACCAGTGTACTCGACTCCAGACCGATCAAAGCTTTTATGTTATCCCCAACTACATCATGTACATCGGTTGGTTTAGAGTCGATTTCGTTGTTACATGCTACTGTTTACATCATAACAGAGAGGGTGTTCTAGAGTTGCTATCAATTGGAAGGGGGCGGGGGCCTCCTCCGAATTTCTTTCTGGTTTTATTTATCAGGTTTGTTTTCGTTCCAAGTAAAGAAATTCAGAATGAAAAGTGAAAATTTGTTTAATTCTCATTTGCTTATGACAACTCTGATTTATTTCTTTAGTGTTTTCCCCTCAAACTCTCACTACATAGTTCTACGACAAGCCATCTTATCCAGCATTCGTCTCTGTCTTTTCTAATTGCTATTCAAATGACTGTGTTCCTATCTTATCCATTACTTTCTTTCCCTCTTAGAATCCAGGTACCCCCCCCCCCCCCTCCTTGCACAATCCCCTTAACTGAATACGTCAGAGAAAATATTATCTATCGGATTTTTTTTTTAAATACTTTTGCTGCTGGGCATACATACCTGGAAGCAGGGAAACGATCAAAATGAGAAAAATCGGACGATGCCTCCTCATCGAATTGGACTCCATGGTTTTCCACCTGTAATGGGAAAACATTTTCAAGTTCAAGCGTTTATTTCTCGTTTGTTAAAAGAACGGTCTAAAGAAAAGCAGAGGTAGTAAAACTGTAGTACCTCTATATTTTTTACCTCTAGTTTTATCTCTGTTTGTCTTTCTTGATGTATACTATGATGTTTATTTATATGGACCTCTGCTTATGCAGTTGTGTCTGGAATAAAGTATTGAATAAAAATTGAATGTAAGATTAAATGCAATTTAGTCTTAAAGTCTATATAAGATTGTTTATACAAAATAATTGACCATTATACATTACCTAAAAACAAAAGAAGGTAACAACATCAAATTAAAAAAGAAGGGATGTGAAAAGAAATAATTGAAAAAAAAAGAGATAAGGCATGAAATGAAAGAGAAGACATAAAGGAAATATAAATAGATCGATGTGAAAAGAAAGTGTCCATCTGTCTCACATTTAAAACATGAGAAAAAAAGAGAAATAGGTATCATATAGGCCAAAGTGAATTCCACTTTGTATAAGTTTTCATCATGTTTTATTTTGATTTGAATTGTTCATTATTGAAATATTAAAATGAAAGATTGCTTTGGTTCTACCAGTACACTGACAGATGTGCATCGACATACACGTATATAGACCTAACCCTGAAATATCAACTAGGCATTTGTATTATACATATTCGTTGTTTTATTCAGTTATTTTATCTATTCATTTCGAGAATAAAGCGTCCCAGATTTCAGAACCGCGTACCTGGGCCTTGCAAAATTGGTCTCAAAAGCTGCGCAAGACTCGAAAGTAAAAATTCAGAGGGCGGCGCGGTTAAAAAAAATTGCGCGGCGAAAATATTGCGCGAATCGTTAAGGGGGGCTCGGAGGCCCCCCCCCCCCGGCCTGGATTCCATCAAATTTCTGCTATTATATCGCAAATAAAATGTATCTCCATTAACGGTACTCATCAGGTTCTTAGTAGGCCTACATTATAACATGATGAAATAAACAGAGGCATAGAAAGACATTAAGGGACTGACTTCAGAATTACAGTGATATTTCTTTAAATATTCAAAGCTAGTAAGCTAGCCAAATTGATATTGTGTAACATTCTGTCATAGATTTTGGGTAACAACAAGCGTCAAATCGATAAGAGTTCTATCCATTGAAATTAAAATCTTGAAATAATGCACTGATCTATTGAAAATGCATTTTAAAAATAAATAGGGCGTCAGCACCCCCCCCCCCCCCCCCCCCACTACCCAGCAACCAGTGATAACACAAATTCTGCTTCGTTACCTCTCAAGATATTGTTTTCTTTGATTTCAAATATTGGAAATAAATAAAATGCACATTCTTCTTTGTGTGTAAATCTGTTATCTTTTATTTATTATGGACAAGACTCAGATCGATGGCCAATTGGCTTGATTGGATTAGGCCTGCCCTCAAACATGTCCGTCCGACATACTCAGTGCCATTCTCCGTCAGTTGCTAGGCGATGTCTTTTCGACGCGGAGGAGTTGTAGGTGCGATTGTCTTCCGCATCCATGCCTTGTGCGCAGGGGACCTACGGACACAGATAACTTTTGTTCAAATCGCTCCCAATACAATATGCAACAAGCCTGATTATCGATTCCCTATCGAAGAAATAGATAACCTGACTGCTTTTAAAATATCACTTTTGTACGGGGCTGCGAATGGATGCCAAAATCGATATATTGCTGTTCAAACTTTTTGCCCCTTCCCCATGCCTATTCATGTCATTTGTAACGATTTTTTATAGATCTGTTTGTTACTATATCAGCGAGGGGAGTCCATTTTGGTGTAGGCCATCGCCAATGCTTCCGTGGTCATGTGCTAGTACTTCTTCCTTTTAAAAACTACCAGGTCAAAATCTAACAGGGAGACGAGAAGAAAAAAAAAAGGCTGTCATAAGACAAGATGGAGAGTGATTGTATCTTATTAAATTGGCCCATGTCAAAATGCCAAGAAGATCTTCCCTGCATGTTGACTGCATGTCCATTGCTGGTTGCCTCTGTATACTAATGGCATCGATGTTTTTGGACTCATCTTAGTCTTGGTAAGTCTGGTATGGTTTTTTGTTGTTGGTATTTTGGGGTTTATTTTATATCGTTTTTTGGCACATAACAACTGCCTTCTTGGCTTTTAAAGGGGAAGTTCACCCTGACAAAAGTTTATTGTACAAACAGCAGAAAAAATAATCAACATTATTGCCAAAGGTTTGAAAAAAATCCCTTAAAGAATTAAAAAGCCTTTAGAATGTCAATTATTTGATTTGTGACATCATTATCGAGCAGCTTTACTACATATCGTATGGTAAAAAAATCAATGAAATGTAATTTTCTCAGAAAATTGAAAATGGTTTTTACTGTACCTTCAGTATATCAATAGGCAAATCATTTCACACCCGTTCCTAAAAAGAAAACAAAATAAGCCATCACGAACAATAAAAAAAAATGAAATTTATGCATTTTTATTACATAATAAATGGGGTAGCTGCTCGTTTATGACGTCACAAATCCAAAACTTAAAATTCTAATAACTTTCTTAATCTTCAATGGATTTTCATCAAACCTTCACCAATATTTTGTTATTATTTTTTCTGCTATTTTTAAAACAAACTTTTCTTCAGGGTGGACTTCCCCTTTAACTGAGAACATCACAGTAAAATTATGTTCTGCAACTGCATAAAAACGTTAACAATGATTAATGGCCCTTTTGTGCAGTTTTTTTTTAAATTAGGGGGCACAACTTGAAATATCTGGAAAATTGTATCAACATTTACGAGCGAGCGAAAATTCCAACCTTTTTATAATTAAAATCTTACTTTGTGATACATTTATACATAATATTCAGAAAAGTATGCTGTATATCACACTTAATCCCTTTTCCTTCTTTTTTCTACTTTTTCATTCTATTTCTGAATCATATTGAATCAACTACCCTAAAGACCCCTCACCTTCCCCTGTAGGCCAACGGGCCCCCTCACTATTTTTCAGGAAAAGAAAGGGGAAGAGGGGAAGAAAAGAAAAGAGCAAAGGAAGGGCAAAGGATGTCTGTTATGCAATGATACAGTACCCATAATTTCTATCTTCATAATAAATCGAACTAATTTTGGGGTTGTCTTAAGGACCCACGTCCCATGTGCCAAATACAATTTCGCATACTTTATAAGAAGGACTCTTTTAGGTGGCCCTACATTTCTCCTTCATTAATTGTGTCTTTCTTTATGTCACTGAAGACATAATTTATGATTAATGAATTGATGTTTATGATTAGAAATGATGGGCCAAATTCATAAAAAGGTTAATTGTTTTGTCTTGCCATTTACATTTTATTTGAATCCGATACGCACTAAGATAATCAATCGAGTGAAGGGAAATTTCAAGCCAGTGTTAATGGCATAAACTCTTGAAAAGTCAGCGTTTGCTTGGAAAGATAAACTTACATTTGCATTGCTTATGATTTATGGCAATTCTAGAATTTGGAACAAGTTTACAAATTAAGATTTTACATTCCATGTTACTTCGAGAGCAGATGATTTTGTCGCTTCCAGCCCCCACAGCCATGAAATTATTATAAGATTATTGTCGAATCTTCCTTAGGTTGATATTTCTTATTCTGAAAAAAAGAGATAGATGGGTTAATGGTATAGGATTTCAATTGATAACAGTATTTTGTTAAAATGTTACCATGGATATTGTCGTATCTTAACTCTACAAATCAGAAAATCTTTGACTATTCTTTTTTTTTTTCTTCCCAGCAGGTTACTCCCACTTTCAAGATGACGTACGGAACCAAGAATTACGGCGCCGTAGCGTCAGCCTACGGACCACTAACTAGAAACATGCCCAACGTAAAGACGGCAACTGGACAGCAAGACGGAGACAACCAGTGGAAGCAGAAGCAAAAAGTACTTCATGGTTCTCTTCTTGAGTACACGAAGAGGATGGACAAGATCAAACAGGCTCGGATGGCCATTTCAAAGAGCAAGGAACAAGGTCGATTAAGTTCGGTACCACAGCAACGACGGCACTTTAAAATGGTCTTACCCGGTTTGGACCAACTGGAGCACGACGCACTGTCTTTGACCAATAAGTTCATGAGCCAGGCCCAGTTCCAATCAGCATCCAGTGCCGCAGATAAGGTAATTGAACGGTCTAAGGAGACGTTGCCATCAGAAGGTGTTAAGTCCAGTATCTTCAGCAACGAGGTACAGGAGCGGTCAAAGGCATCCCCGAACTCGTTTAAACAGAACTGGAGAGTTCTGAAGGATGTTAAGGTCAGGAACATACCGGTCCTGAAAACGAAAGATGGTGTTGTTTATTCAACGGTTTGCCGCCCAGCTAAGATAAATCAACCTCAAACAGCAGAGACCTTTGAAGATACAAGGACCACCATCGTGAAACTGGACGAGCAAGGGATTGCCAGTACAAATGTGACCAATGAAAACTTCCGGAAGTATCACCCTGGAATCTTACCAATGCCTGGTATGAAAGGCCCTTACAAGTCCAAGGTTACCCTCCATGTTTCGTTGCCCCAGATGGAGAGGGAATTCGATGGTGAACCCGACGAGGAAAATGACACCAACTCCTGCTCCATCGACTTACCGAACGATTCGCAATCGTCAAGCCGCGTTCAGACACCAAACCCTACAAAGATTGACACCGGACAGGACATATCAAGTGCTACTCTTCAAAACAAAGAGAAATTCGAAGCTGTTTTGAGCAACGATCCAATGGATGATAGAAACGGTGCAACACGTGATAAAGAGAAGCCGGGAGATGTCGCAAAATCTTTAAAAGGAAGTGACAAACACAATGATCGTCCAAATGAAAAAGGCAATGTCAAAAGGCATATTAAAAATGAGAATGCTAAAACTATTTCTCCTCTTAAGAAAATATCGGTTTTGCCGCCGACATCGAATTTACCACGCGCGAATAAGCATGGTGAAAAGAACCACTATCCTTGCGCTGATTGTCCTGTTTGCAAAGCTGAAATGGAAAGCTCTGAATCGAATTCATCTGTGCTTAAGAAAAATGACAAGCCATTGCCAAATATCAAGTCGTCATCTGGCCAAGATTCGAGCCGCGAGAAAAATAAAGTTAAAAGAAGCTCTCTACAACAGATAACCTTACCAGGCGGTGTGATGAAATTAGGAAAGGTGACGTATCACAGGACGTACAAGATCAATGTCAGACCAGTACCTCCGCATATGAAGCAGATGGTAGGTGGTGTCAGCAGTGAGCTAACGCTGCATGATTCCTTTGCAGATGCAGTCAAAGGCACCGATGTTCTCAAGGAAGCCGAACGAACTATTCGCTTTGAAAAGAACCGCAAGGAGAACCAAGAACGGAGGAAGAGATTTACCAATGAGACGAAGCCGATGCAACCGTTGTGCAGACACGGTCGTTTCGTGCAGGAGTGTTACACGTGTAGAGCTGTTGAAGAGATCCGTCAAAGATTAAACAGCTCTTACAGCCGTAGCGAGCAGCAATACCAATGGAACCTACTGTCGAAACACGAACGGCACTTGACGCAGAATGGCAGTAGGCCTATGTCGAACGTAAAACCACCACTGCGAAAGAACGCTCCGTACAGGTTATCCGCAATCTCTAAACCTACCGATACTGTTCATGCTGCAGAAGACAGTAATGCACCCCCTGGTGAACCTGGTGGTAGGGTCATCACTGAAAAGGAAGAAGGACGTGCCAATCCTCAAGGTTTGCTCCCGAAACATGCAGAAGGCAATATCGACGAGAACTGTGGCAATGTGTCGAATGAGAATGAAGAATTGGCGAACAAAAAGGTCCGATTCGCTGAGGAAAGAATATACGATCCCATGAGGGGGTCCTACAGACAGAGCAATAATTCGAACAATGAACAGATGCTTTTATCGCCCCTTAAAAACTGACAAGATTTATTGTCATTTTTTCCGTTTATTGAATAAGGTATTAATGTATTATACAGTGGCGTAATGAGCAACAGAATTGAGGGGCCAGATATGGTGAATCGCGTAAAATTAATGAAAAAATTGCGAGCGAGCGAAGCGATCGAGCAAAAACTTCGACATTTATTACAAAAGTCCAATTTGGAGATATATTTTGACATGACATTCAGAAAATAACATCATGTTTCACCCTTCTCTCTTTCCTTTTTTTTCTTGGTCGTGAAAAATTAGGGGGGCATACAGCAGTGCTATTCGACATAATCATGTACATAGAGGCCTAAAATGTATGGACCAGTGGCGTGAAAAAAAAAAGAGAATGAGGGGCGAGACATGGCGTATCGGGCAAAATTTATTCTCCATTTGTTTTTCTTGGTCGTGAAAAAACATTTTTGGGCAAGCTTCCCTAAGACTGTAAGCCACTGTAATGTACTCCATATGTATTTTACGTGCTGTGTAATTTAAAATGAGCCTATTCATGTTATATCGTAAATATCGTGATTACTGTTATGTGCATACTACTAAGCAATGCTTTTGTCTTTCAATCATTCTATCAGCTGGGCTGATTCAGGGAAAGATGTTAATAGTAGTAACATTCTATCAAGTGATTGATGTGGCCTGCAGCTCCTGTAAACCAATCTGGGGGCTCGTTGCGCAAAGTAACTGCGCGCTTGATCAGTGTCATGCGAGTGAGCAAAACGAGCAAGTACACTTTACAAATACAAAAAGCGAAAAATGATGGAAAAGGGTAGAAAAGGGCCGAGGAATGACACCATCTTCCACCCTCATCAAAAACACTGCCTCTCCCCGACCCTTTTAAAGGGAAATTCATGAAAGGAACATGCGAACATAATTCTTCGTTTTCACCTACAAATTGCAGAAGCTCTATTGCGATATGCTCAGTCGTTTCGTTCCCTCACCCGCTCCGTAGACTCCCCTGCAAATGTATGATCATAAACATGTTGAACGTAATGATATTCTTGCTATCTTGAAAAAGAAATTATAGCCTTGTAACGAATTGTAAGACAGGATTAATTGCAAATATATCTATATTCTTATATAGAGTATATTTATTGTTGTTTATTTACTCATTGTGTTCATTGTGTTTAGCATGTACCCAATATGTTATATTTTCAGAAAATATGCAATCAGTGACAGTGGCATGTGGTACTAGAAACACCATCAATGTATCATTCAAATACTAATAAATCCCCCTTCGGGTCATATTATTTTCGTTAGTTATTTATTTATATTTTTCTTCCTAAACTTTTTTTTGGGGGGGAGGGTACAGCATGTATTATAATTGAACAAATTTATCGAGAGACTGTTTGTAGTTTGAGTTCAAATAAAATATGAAATAGGAAAACACTGCAACAGACCTGTAGACAAATACATTGAAATTTAATGAATATCTGTTCTAATAATTCAAAACCAATGATGACAATTTTTCTATTAAACAAAGTTCACTGCGTTCTAAAATAAGTTTTGTTTACTCCATTTGCTCCAAAATATTTTGCAAGGAATATATTTTATTACGAAAAGTCATCCAGTAGTACATGGGATTAACTTGTCACAGGTCGACATTTTATCGAAACGAAATATAAATTTAAAAAAAAAGTATAAAGAAACAGCACAAAAGTGGTACTTACCTTACAGAAACTATACGAATTATATATAGTAAAAAAAATTGGCACTAGATGAACCAGATAAAATCAAAACAGATATTTCCAGTTATCACAAATAGATCCAACCTTCTCAATGATGACAAAAATAAAAATACATGAAATATTGTTTGGACCGCACCCCGAATCGACTAATGAATATAGAACTCAATAGAGCACATGACCTATCTGTGTGTAAAACTCAGAAAGAGAGAAGGGGAGGGAGGGAGAGAGAGTGAGAGAGAGAGAGAGAGAGAGAGAGAGAGAAGGGAGATCATAGCTAGCGATACACTAATTAAGCTAAAAGCTAAGTAGATTCAACACTACCACCAACTGGAATGTGGGCTTGCGTATAGATTAAAGCAATTTAAAAATCAATATATTCCTCTAGCCCACCATCTGTTTTAAACGTAATCAATTGTTATTTGCTAACCAGTGAAGATCTTTATTTTCATTTCGACACATTAATTAACTTTCGTTTCATGCTAGATGATATGAATATTTAGGCTATATCTCATAATACAACTGATCTGAATAACATTGCCCAAAGTCCCAACTGTAAAGGTTGTCCCGCCCCCGGTCCCACCCCTTCCTCCCCCTCTCTCTCCCCACACCCTCTCTCCATCTCTCCCTCTCTCTAGTTCTTTCTCTCTTTATCTCTCTCTTTCTCTCACACACGCATTGAACATTCATGTGGGGTGCGTTCATGGGGTTGTAGAGCGTGTGTATGAAAGAGATGGGAAAAGAAAATGACGCGGGTCACGCGTATCTGTGCAGATTTTTGGCTTTTTGGGGGCCTACGTCTGGTTTATTTGCTTAAACAGACATACTAGAACAAAATGAAATAATCATCTTGACTAAACTGAAATAACACAAACACCCGATAACAAGGACGCAATTCGAAAATATAATAATTAGCCATTCTCATTTACCCAGAGTTTCCACAGAAGCTCTTATGAACTGTTTTTTACAGCGGGCCCTGCATAACAAGCTCTCTTTGAAATCTAACAAAAGTAAAAGTAACGAACAAAGTGAGCAAATCAAATTACAGAATTACTCTCTGGCTAATGTTAATGCAAAATTTAGGTTTGTCTGGGAATAGTTTGTTTAACGAAATTGTTTCCAGTAATAAAGTGTTTCTCTTAAATTCAAAACCTAGAATTTCCCCTGGTCATGACCTGCTGGTGATACAATGATCTGCTATTGCATTTCCTATAATACTATATTCATATTTTAGCAAATAATAAACTTTGCATTCATATGCTAAAAACAAAAAGAAATGTAATCTTAAAATATATTCAAACTTGAACTTAATGTCTCATTTGGCAGTACACACTATAATATATGTACCAGTTGGTTCGTAAAGTCGTACGTTACATGAAGAACGGTTTTGTGAAACAGACCTGGCTTGGTTTGTGATGTCCCTCCTCCTTCTTTTTCCTCTTCTTCTTCTTTATATTCTTCTTTTTTTTCTTCTTCATATTCATTTTACATATAAACATACTAGAACATACATTTTGCCCAATGTCTGTATCCACATTTAATATGAAAGTACAATTTTTTTAGTAGACATTAACATGATAAGCACTGAGAAGTAAGAAACATGTACAACATGACAGTACCTTTTCTGCGACCCCACAAAATATTAAAAAATCGACATAATATACAAAAGATCTTTTTGAGCATTAACTTGAGAATGCCAAGAGTTATATGCAAAACTAAGTGCAAAATAAATGTAATTCTTACAAAGTCCAGAATTTCTCAGAGGAGAGGCACAAAAACCACCCACCTTTTTCACGCAGCAAATAAGGTACAATAAAATTTATCACTCCAATCACCCCCCCCCCCCCCCTCTTTGACACCGGGAGTCAAAAGATGTTTACACATTTTTGTTTTTACTAAACACGTATGGAGGTCAAACTAAGAGAAAACTTTGATACCTCTTGCGCATATCTACAGACTCTTAAATAAATTCGAATAGGAAAATGAGTCCAAATCGCTCGGATGAACTTGATAAATATTTGTTACTGGAGCATAAACTTCCCCTAATGATGACCGTGCGTTATACTTTATGCCCTTCGTATGTAGGACTTCATTAACAATATCATATCACACTTGTTGATTAAGCGTTCCCCTCTCTTTTGGACACGTGACAACTTTCCCTGATTTTGATTGGGTAAGAAGCACAGGTGTCTTAATGTTGCTATGGTAACTGTCAGATAAATCAGAATTTATTGGATGAAACGTCCGACAACTTGAAGTCTTTCCATGAAATACAACGTGTTCCTCGTTCAGAGCAGAAAGGCCGCTCCAAAGACCCGGAGGTAGGCGGCAGGGCTGACTTATACCCCTGTATATAGTCATTTTTTGCAATAGGGAAGAAAGAGGAGAAAACGAAAAAAAAGACGAAGAAAACATACGAAGAACGACGAAGGAAGAGTTTGAAAATGTCTGTATCTGGGCTGTGTAAATACTAATGCCCCCATTTTACCGCTGAGAAAAGAGTGACTTTATCTTCATGTTTTCTTACCCCACTCCTTTTAAAAATGCACCGGCGCCGCACCCGATGATATACATGATATAGAAAACCCTGGTTCATTATAACATCATTTTATATGTTCGGAACTTAGCCAATGTGAATTTAGATTATGACACTACTGCATATATATAGCAGGCTAAATCAGACACCCACGAAAAATATAGCAGAAAAATTGACTGTCTTTGAAAACTGATACGGCTCTCTTTGTATACAGTCATATCTTAGGCTCAGGCATGATGTATTCATTTACCCAACAAAATGTTGATTATGAAATCAGACAACTATTTCTTCTAGCATGAAGCCATCCCTGCTAATATTGTTTTAATAAATAAGATCAAACTCATCGTTGCGAACTATATTCACGTTGCATGATGGACTTTGGTCTGAGTCTGGGCTGGAATGAATACTCCGGTCGGTGTCTGGGGCTCATTAGTCGTTATTGACTCTCAGTAAAAGCAAACGAAGTGGAGCTTCGACCCGGATCTATACAAGCCTCAAGTGACTCTAAACATGCCGAAATAACTTGTGTCTTCAAACAGGCAGACTCGACGAGGGGTGTACAGCATTTTAATGGCAACCTTCGCCCTTGGAGGAAGGTACACGAGACCGCCGATGAAGCATGTTTTGTACTTGCTTGTCTGTTCCGAGATCGGGGCGATGCAGGTGAATGCTTCGACACCATCGATCACTATGGTATGACCGATGTACTCATTTGGGTCGTAGTACATCATCTAAAAAGTTTGATAGAAAAAATATATATTTATGATTTGTTAATGTCTCTTTTAGGGACTGTTTCACAAATTTGATATTAGGGCATTTTCGCAATCACTACGCAGAAGCTTTCTGGAACGTAGAGAATCTATTGTCAAAAGTCCTTCAGAGCAAAACAGCCTTTGTCGAAATTCGGTGAATCAAAACAGCAGTGCCGTCCTGGACTCTGGGCAAAGGACGTATTTTCAATTTTTGCCCGGTTCGAATCTTAAGACGATGGGTTGTCCCGGTGCACCAACTTCGACAATGACCTCTAATCTGTCCATTGTGATTTGACAGGCTTTTCAATAGATTCTGAATGTTGAGGAAAGCGTCTGCGAAGTGGATGCTAGAATACGCTAGAACGTTGATGACAGATGATAAACGCCTATCACACCAAGGAAAGTGACTCCAGATCGATCAGGGGTATGTCACTGGAAATAACGTAAAGAGATTTGATCGGTCTGTAGCCAGTTTCACCAGCATGACTGTCGCAATACATGTTCTAGTGAAAAATGATATAATACAAATTGTATTGGTTTAATAAAGTTGGTTTGAATTCCCTATAGGCTTTACCTTATAAAATTTTGAAAAAACAACAACATTGCATTGTCATCATTGCCATCAGTGAGAAAGTAACCATCGAACGGCAATGTTATGCAACTTCAGCCCCCTACTCGGTTTAGCCAACCCCGCTTCTTTTAAAAAAGCCGGGTTCGAATTTGCACCCCTTTTCCCGTATTTGAAACCCTCGAGAAAAGGGGTTCCCAAAAAGTTTCATTACGTGCTCAAGAACCTTAAATGGTTCTATGGGGTACATAAAAGGGTTCCAATGTGGTTGTTTAGAACTTTTAAAAGAACCAGATAAGGGACAAGACAGTATAGAACCCTATAAGAACATTTTTTTCCGAGAGTGTAGGACATGTTGGGGAAAATTTACCTGGCTATATACGTAGTACAATCCTGGAGTTCGTACGGTAACGTTCCCCCGCGCTGACAGTCGAAATTCCCTTTTGATTTCATCCATGTAGTCTGCAGACCCTGCCTTCAGTAGTGACGAGGATAGAGCCCAGTAAGGAACCCAACCAGCTTTTTGCAAGTGAAAAGGGAGAAGGAAGAAAATGAAAGGTTTTCAAAAAGTATGGCATCGTCTTGTTTCGAAAAAAAAATATAAAAAGTAAAAAAGAAACCTATCTTTAACTAGGTTGATCAGTTAGATGACAACAAATTGCATTATTCATGTCGTACATCTACAAAATTTAATGATTATGAAGAACATTATTTTTTACGTTTTTGTGTTTTTTAACTTATACATCTGTGCAAAATTGCAACATTTGAGTACGAAGGGTGAAGATAATGATGTGGATTTTGTTGATTAACCACCATCATCTTAAAACATTACCATTACCAGTCAAAATATTCTGTTTAACAGTGATTTTTACCACCAGGTTCAAGTAGGCAGGCATCATGTTAGTCGGACTGACAAGAAGACCGGGGGAGGGGGGAGGGGGTTCATGTCCTTCTCGGGTGTTTTGTCCGACAAACTGTTCTATCGGACAGCTAACATTGCTTCTCCATTTCTCAATCAATCAAAGTCAAGGAAATGTACATGGGAGCTTAAGCATGCAATATTCGTACTATCGCACAGGGCACATCTAATGGCTCAAAATGCACCATCATAATTGTATTCATATTTTAGGTTACAATAATTCATTGACCTGTGATTACTTGTTCTGATTCTTTCGTGACGTCACATCTATAGCATGCAGATTGAGTAAACGCAGATTGTAAGTCACGCACGTATAAGTTGGCATTGTCGGGATTCGCTCGAATTCATAAACCTTAATATTTGTACAGAGGAACTGTGCATTTGTCCCCGATTGCCATGATTTTTACAACTTTCAATATGTTTTACACAGCAAATATTCGTGCGATGGTATATTTTGCAGGAGGTGAAATGGTGATCTAGGCAAAGTCGAGTTGACTATAGCATGTTTTTTTTCAATTTGATTAGAGTGCATTGCGTCATTCTGAATGCAAAATCTTAAAATTAATTCGTACCCTCACCTACGCCGATTGTTGTGGTTCGATTGAGATTGGCCTGGAAATGGACGCCTTTTATCTCTGTCGAATTTCGATCTGAATACCAAAATTAAAAATGCATTTTGATATAGTTATCCCACTTCTTATGAACTGTTCTCCAAACGGAGTATGCGTAACATAAAGTTTTACCCTTCTCCATTTCAATACGTGGAGCGCCTGCAAAGAAGGCCCATTTTTATTTAAGTATTTGGAATGACTCAGCCGAAGATCGAACCCCGACCCCCCGTTTATAAGGCGGACACTCTACCACTAAATGGCTTTTGCAGATTCGAGATATCAGTGCCTGACGTCGAATAAACGAATAAATTCGAGATCATCATGAACGGTGTGTTGGCTCAGTTGGTAGAGCATCCGCCTCACAACCAGGAAGGTCGGAATTCAAGTCCCGGCCGCATCACACCAAAAGACGTAAAGAGATGGGAGTTACTGCTACCCTGTTTGGTGTTCAATGAGTCAGGGGATAGGACCACATCCATTGACATCGATCTGGCGCTGTTTAGAGGCTACCGGGCCCACGATCAATTTTGGGTAAAATGAATTTTCGGAGGAGTTATTTTTCTATCATCATCGTGGCACAGGTCATATTCAAATAAATAGTTTAATGTAAGACCATTTTTTTCAGAAGAGGGAAAGAGCACTAATATTTAACGCCTTAAAGACCGACATCATTCTCTCCTCAGATTATAAAAATTACCACCATTTCAAATAATTTTTTTCCTCGCTTTGCTTTACATTCCGATTAAGTTTTACCCCAAAGCGGGTGACGAAATGTCCGATGCCATAAACTGTAATAAGAATTTACAACAATCAAGAACAAGGCTAATGATAACTGAAATTGATTACTAAACAATTAAGGTCATGAATGTTGAGGGAAAAAACGAGGGAAGCGGGGAATGTCTTTTTTGTTCCCCAACTGTCCCTGCTACATATCGGTAAGGATTAACCAAAGCTACAGGCACATTAAAGCAACCGACTCCAAACCGACCGATAATATGCCATTGGAAAATAACGTTAAAACGTTGGTCGGTCTGGAGTCGGATTAATTGGTGTGACTGTGGCATAGATAGGGAGTCCTTTGCATAGCGACGTTCCGAGGAGTCATAAAACAGAGTAAATGTATTGTCAAATGTCCGTGGTGACAAAGAAGAGCAAATAAACCTTTCTCGAAAATTGGTGAATAAAAACAGCCTTGATTCTGGACAATCGACGTATTCGCAAGTGTTTGTCAGCTCTGAAACGTAGGACGAACTGCTGCTCGATCCAGTTCACCAATTTTCGACAAAGACATCTAGTTGTTCGTTGTCTTTATTTTGACGGTCATTTGACAATTCATTTACTCTGTTCTTGAATCATCATCCTACGTCGTCGAGCCAAAACTCCCTATTGACCGATGACGTACCCGGTTCTCTCGTTTCAGCTCCAGTACTTCTGGCTCTCTGGACCTGCTCATCCGATTGATTTCGGTCTCGTCCTCTTTTCTTACCGCCTCTCCTGTATCTGGCTCTTCCACTCTCACTGTCTTGTGGGATAACAGGCATCCTGTTCAGTGATGCCCGCGTATCACCTAATGATACTGGGGTGCTGCTATCAGGTACTTGTGAGGATGCAGGCGAGGTACTCATTGCGTCTTCGAGTTTGATAAGGATTTTCGGATGAATCTGAAGTGGTGTAAAAGAAAAAAAAATCTGGGTTATTATTATTTATCTGTCCTCAAAATTATTCCTTTTTAAGAAAATCTTACTGTTTCTGGCTCTTCAGGTCACAACAACAATTCATCAAGAAATTGTAATGATTTCTTTAACACGAATTAAGAAACGTATATACATTTAGCAAATTGAAAAATAAAAGAATAAGTGCGATGAGAATTTGAGTGAGAGACATTTTTCTCTTGTAAATAAATTCATGTTCATTGATATTACTGAAAAATTATAGGTCATTTGAGAGGTTTAAAATCAATGGGAGCACTGTCTAGGAATTCTAGGGACAAAAATGGAGGTATATCCAAAGGAAGGAATCTTCGGGGGAGACAAGGCAGGATGGAGCTGCTTCGTGTGGTATAAGAATATTCTTCATGTTCTTTGAGTATATCACGGAAAGCAATGGAGAGAAGAAATTTGATTATCGTTGAGGAACATGTTTAGAAATACAGAAAATTGAAGACAAATAACAGTTTTACTCGTGCACTTTTTGTACAAATTTGAATAGGCAAATACCCCTGCCACCTGTAACGCATCCCGCCCCGTCCACACCCCACCCCCGATCCGCACATGTCACTTCTTTCACTTTTTCTGGATCAGTCAATGATTGTGTTCAAAAATCAAAATCGTAAAATATTTCATTGCTATAAACATTTTTTGCCACAGATCTTTCCTTGACATGATCTTAGTGCACTGAGCTTAACTGTCGTGTTATCTAACGTATATCGTGATAGTTGTCCTCAGTAATGCCTGAATCCTTTTTCTAAGGACAAATGATATTGTATTCCTTTATATTGCAGTAACGGCTTCATAAATACGCCAATGCTATTAGTTCGGCACTCATCCGTGGTCGGGGTTTTCCCTAAATGGTTTTCTTTTATCTAGCACAGTTTGTTTACTTCTGACAATCCAGGTTTCTTGAACCACTTGAGTATTTGACCGAACTTCATTTTTAAAAAAATCACAAAATTGTCTATTTTCATGATTATAAATGTTCGAAATCAACATTAGTCTGTCTGATTATAAGTTGATTTATATTTGTTATCTCCATATATACTTGTATACCGAAAAGGTTTTTCCTGACACCGGAAAGCACACTGTATATCGCCATACCAGAGAGGTGTTGAGCCAGCATCAGTTTAGGTTTAAATCGAGGTCGTTTTACATTAATTGATCGGCTGATATGGCCTTTTATTTGCATCCAAGATAAAATCATACATTTAACATGATAAAACAATATTTAAAATATTATAAAGAGGCAAGGGATAAAAAAGCAAAATACAATTTTAGAGATAACAATTACAATGACATTGACTTGCATTGTTTAAACTTTTGGTGTTTGGTGTTACAGCGTTTCAGAAAATTATTGTCGGATGTTTTATTCGATGTAATCGGTTTTATCCGACAGTTACCATTGTAGCAGGCAGACACCTGTCCTTCCTAGACTAGTTAATTAAAATCAAAGAACGTTGTCAACTTGCCAATTGCCACATACTGGGGGTGGATTCATCCATCATTTTTTGTCCGACAAGTTGACAGATCTGACAACTTTCTTTGAATTTGATTGACCGAGAGGCAATGATAGCTGTCGGATAGAACAGAGTTTGTCGGATAAAACGTCCGACAAGGACAGGCCCTTTCATGAGACGCTTCCCATGTCTTCTTGTCAGTCCGACTAACACGTTGCCTACTTGAACCTGGTGATAAAAACCTACATAATAGCAAATCTTAGTACTTAGCAATAATCTTACCTCGGGGGTTACTGCTTTTAGAACTTCTTTAAGTTCATGTAACGAATGAACGTCCTGTAAGGAATGAAGATCTCTATCAGGCTTCGACTCTGTCTCTACTCCCAAGACATTCCCTTGACCACTAGCCATCAAAAATGCAAACTTGTTCTCCCGTCTTTCACCATTCATGAAGCCTTTTTGTCCACTCTCACCTTCAGTTGGCATCCCACAATTACAAGTCTTGCCAACTTCTGAAAGTCTTTCTTCCAGCAACGCCACCCTCTCCAAGAGCCGCGCTTGTGCATTACTCCACGAAATCAAAATGAATGCCATGGATAAAGTCACCAAAAGAGCAGCACAAGGAACAAGCACCGTTAAAATGAATCTCGCTGCTCCCAGACCATGTGTCCTTGAGTGGTTTACACTCTGGCTAGGAAACCTAAGTAAAGGTCTGTTTGGTTCTTCTGATGTGTTTTGCACTCTTAATGAAGATGTGTCCTGGGAGTCCGGCTCATAGATATGTCTTTGAGAAGTCAGCAATGTTCTGTTTGATTCTTTTGACATGGTTGGCATGCTTGAAGATGTGCTCTTACACATGTTAGACTCCGGCTCATAGATATGGCTTGGAGAAGTCAGCAATGTTCTGTTCGGTTCTTTTGACTCTGTTGACACATACACATTTGACGTTGTGCCTTCTGTGTCCAGCCCCTGGTAATCTCTCGGGTGTCCAGTCCGGAACCTGTGACATTTGCAGGAGACCCTAATTCGGTCATGGTTTTCCTCTAGGTGAATCTCTGCGATGTCTTGTAGAGTTCTGCAGCTGGTCATAGACTTCAAGGGATCATGATAGGTGCCTAATGAAGTCTGCATATTGTCAACATTCCTGAGAGGATTTGGATGAAAATCAGTCAAAAACGGCTGATCTGATTATATAATCGGTGTTACTTTCTTGAAATGTCTTGGTAAAAAAAAAAGAAACAGTTACAGCACTAACCATGTAAAGATGAATGATATGAATAATGTTTCATTGTATTAAATGGCAAGGGTATTCACTTCAGCTATAAATCTGCACTCCCAGTAGGTCTGCATGCATCGAATTGATTCAATAAATGTACCATTTTATCATATTCCAATACTTATCTATATATATCCGAATCGTACAAACGATGTTTAAAGACTTCTAGGAATCTTCCAATCGTCCATTTCTTATCATTATTAGCAACCCTTTATTTTTATAGTCAAATAACTCTTCAAACAAAGGAAATTAATTGGTAGATGATCTAGTAAAAAAATACTGTGTTCTAGTAAAATGCGAATAATGTCAAATTTTGTTGAAATAAATTCTACA
Organism: Lytechinus pictus; assembly: GCF_037042905.1. Taxonomy (NCBI): domain Eukaryota; kingdom Metazoa; phylum Echinodermata; class Echinoidea; order Temnopleuroida; family Toxopneustidae; genus Lytechinus; species Lytechinus pictus. The sequence continues at coordinate 14,043,480 of NC_087249.1, forward strand.
CTCAGACCCCCCCCCCCACCCCCCCTTGTTTAGCTTGTCACTTCAACTAGCCTGGTGCCATTATACAGCATATATACTCACCTGCTCAAAGCAATCATGCCAGGCCGCAGACTGTTTAGAACAATGCAATCAAAGATTAAAACTCCAAAATTAATTCCAATGCAACAATGATTGCAGGTCCATTCACTTCATCGGTATACAGTAATGATCATCCACTTTTTCCATACGGAAACCCTGAACATCCGGACGGATATGAATTTTTATTTCAGCCGGGGTTGCATAATGAAGTTCGTCAGCCTTCCGAATACCAAACTTTGACACCAGATAGAGTTTTCCTTCCAGAAGTGTGCCGACTTTAGATAGTCCGAATTGGACAAAGACACTAATTCCAAAATATTAAGCCGCAGTGACTGGGCCTGGGTTACGATGGTACATTGCCATGTTACATTGGTTGTCGTTTGTTTTCATGCGTGATGCTCGACAGAGTCATTAATTTGGGGGCAAAGTCCTTCTTTTGTGGCTTTGTTATATATATCTGTGTATTTCCGATTTTTTTTTTCGAACCTTATTCAGGATCCCAAAAGCGTGGGTAGACCGGTTCTGATCCAGGTACCCTTGAACTGTTAAATAGAGCAGGGTATGCCATGGGGGTAATTTCATTATATGGTTGTATCATCCTCTTATGAAAAATATATTTAAAGGGATGCTCCGGGCTGGAGATATTTATATCTCAATCATAAATAGAATACAGTTCACAGAGCAAAATGCTGAAAATTTGATCAAAATCGGATAACAAATAACGAAGTCATTGAATTTTAAAGATTTGCATTATTCCGGTGAAACAGTTCTCGGCATGTTTTCATGAATATTCGTTAGGTGCGCTGATGATGTCATATCCCCACTTGTTCTTTTTTTCTTCTTTTTTTTAATGAAATTAGGTTATTCAAAACTGTTCTACTAAGAACTAAAACAATTGGATTGACAACTAATTAAGTACATTAGTTATTTCTTGCTGCAACTTATTTCATGAAAAGTTTTCAGCGTAATGCTTGTTTGATGTTTGGAATAAAATCAAAAATTTTCTGGGGTGGACTTGACCATTAATAATGCAAGTACATTCAATACATAATTACATTAGAAATCCACAAATACCGACATAGCAATTTTCTTTTGCCATTAACACTTTAAAAGTGTTAATGGCAAACACATATCTCCAGGAAAACAAAAGAAAAAATTATTTTGTTTTCCTGGAGATATGTGTAGCTTCCTTAACTAAAATACGGACCCAGCAGCCAGCAGGTCAGATTTGTAAATTTTAACCAAAAAAGTGATAAATCAGATTGGGGGCGAGTAAGGTCATTTTCACGGGGCTCGTCATCACAAAAAAGGTAATAGATGGTATAGTATTATGTACACGGTTATAGATATAGGGCCTACCCCGTAAACATAGCTCTTGACATGCTTAATGTGATAAATACACACCATGTAAGATACATTTTTGGACACCATTCTGTCTGTCTTCTAACTACTTCGTTCGCTTGCACATGAGCAGACAACGAAGATATTGGAACCTTTCATGTAGATGGCGCTGTTCCAGTAAATTAGTTCAGTGCTGTATACCTATATCCCTGAAATACCAATTCGATATTGCCATCATGTTGCAACAGCTAATTCCAAACATCTTTGTGATAAGAGTAGTCACGACTGTACAGACTCTTGAAATCAGTTTAGACACTATTTTTCTACAAGTTCCGAATGTGTATATTATATCAATTACAAAAATTACAGAAAGACCAAAACATTTTCTAATTCATACTGACAACTCTAAAAACCTTTTTTTAAGGGCTAATCTACTTTTGTTAACTTTTGTTAAATCTAAATACTAACGGACAAGAAATTTTTGTACAAGACGAATTGTCTGATAACACATCAAAGTTTACCGGTGTAGTCTTATCAATAAATGACAACCCCCCCCCTCCCATTCCACCCCATTCCATCCCATCCCATCCCTCTCCCCTCTCCCTCTCCTACGGAGCTCCTCAAACAATGAAAAGGGTAAAAGATAAGTTAGGGGACACCCGGGTTTGAACCGGGGACCTCTCGATCTGCAGTCGAATGCTCTACCACTGAGCTATATCCCCTTCATGTTTTATTGAGGGGATAATAGAGATTGAACTTCCTTCCTGTAGTGGATAGAAACGGATGACTGGACATCACGGATGACGAAACAACAATGCAATGATGACCATGAACCAGGGCCCCGTCTTACAAAGAGTTACGATTGATCCAATCAATCGTAACTCTATGGAAATCCATCAGTGTCATAATTTTTTCTACAGGAAATTTGCACAATGTCCTTTGTAAACTAAAAGAAGCGCTGTGAATTTTCAAGAAAACAATGATTGCACGAATATACATCAGCATAGCAAGAAATATTTTGAACAAACATGAATAATACATGTTGACGTTGCTGGCCGTCCATAGTTGTGATTGATCGGATCAATCGCAACTCTTTGTAAGACGGGGCCCCGACCCACTTTTAAATCTCTAGTTAAATAAGGTTTTGACAACGCAATATGTTTCACAACGCCAAAACCCTGTTACTGATGGTGGGAATCGGATATAAATAGGCTTACCAATTTTTTCGTAAAAAATTGAAATTCCTTAAAACAAACAAATTGATTTATCCTAAAATAAGTGAGGACTGTACCTCCCCCTCTGGCGCCCTCATCTCTTTCTTTGTTTCTTTTTATTTTCTTTCTTTCTTTCTCTCTTTCTCCCCCACTTCCTCTTTCCCAGCCCCCTTTTAATGGGAGGATTATTTGACCCTTTGCCTACTTGATGTTTATTTTCACCATATATGCTATATGTGACTGAAAAATATCGACCCCCTTCCCAATTCCCTGTGCACCCTTGTAGTTTCCATGGTTACTTCCATCGTTATTGACAATTTTGACATATTAATCAACAATATCTTTAATGCAATGTGAAATCTCCCTTCTCTGAAAAGAAATATACATTTATTGCCTTAGTGGTCCCTATTGTGCCACCATGGAAAGTAAAATAGCAATGATCAGGGGACACCCGGGTTCGAACCGGGGACCTCTCGATCTGCAGTCGACTCCGACATATGGAAAACTAGCGGACAGAAGGTCCTCGCTGCACGCGCGCACCCTTATAACACGCAGAATTCCCTTGCATCATACCCTTTTTTCACAAACAAATGTGTATCAAGGACAAGTGTTGATTCATATAGAATTTCCGCCCCCCTGAAATGAATGTTAACAACTTCTTCTATCAGATGACCATAACTTTTTAAAAATTCAATTGGTGGGAAATGTGGCACTTTATTACATTAAAATCACTCAAAACCATCCATAGTCAGGAATATGTATTGGGATAATGGGTTTGGGGGACATTTTTATAGTACCCGGGTGGATTATATCCGTCGTCACATCGGTGGGTGATGGTATCAAAAATTTCCGCCCAGATGATAATAAAGGGCACATTGTAAGGCAAATACTCATTAAAGAACCACGGAGATTGGTTAATAAGGAAATAGTGCACTTTTATCATCAAATCAGAGGAGATTTTCTTTGTGATAGTGATGTCCGAAGAGCAATCCTACACTCGACGTGCATTCAACATATAGGGCTGGACAGAGTTTTTGTGTACGTCGGTGTGTTGTTCGAGTCACAGCGGTTTTCTAGCTCTTTCCATTGCAGTGCTGAACATTTTATTAGGTATGTATAAATATATATACATTGTTAGTCCGAACTATAGATATAAATATATCAGATACCGTTATTTTTGCCAACAAAAATCAATTTTATTCTCTGAAAGTTGGATATGTCTCTGAAAACTGTGACGGGTCAATTATGTATACGAGGGGTGCATCCTAGCTTACCACTGCATAGGTAAGTCTGAAAATTAAGTTTTGCTTATTCCTTTCACTTTATAATTATGTTTTAAATGTTCAAACAACAATAATTTATGAAATCGACACAAAATATTGTGAATCAACGCTGAAACATTATTTGTGTATACATTTTATCCCTCTGTAATGCTATCTCCCCCATAAAGCCACAATGGAACATTCTGCACCGCTAGTCATACGATGATCGCGAGGTCTGCAAACGTCGTCTGCTATGTTTTTACATGTCCGCTACACTGTATGCAAGTTTTCGATATATGCTCTACCACTGAGCTATATCCCCTTCATGCAGTACAATTTTTATGATATAGACTTGAAATAGTGGGTACAGAAGCGAATGGTTGGTCGAGAGGAGATAACGAAACAACCGTGAATCAGACCTGCAAAATAAACCAACGTCCTAGCCTTTACCCAAGGGTTCAATAATTAAGAAATAATATTAATTCACAACTTTATTTCACAGTATTCCTAAAACGAAGACTTAAGATCTGACTTTCTCAATCAATTGCTGTTAAATATTTTGTTAGTTTGATATTAAATCTTTTTTCATAGAACCTTCCATCTAGCCCAAGTCAATCCCAAAACAAAATCCATACGAGCATGACTACAAAACGCTAAAACTGTCATCAAAATCTGATGTAAAATTATGACATTTAAAATTTCGCTCGATCTAAAAAAAACCCAGTCATACACGAAACTGCTGGTATGCAAACGGGGCAGGTGGTATGACGTCACTATTTGTTTCGTATTTATGAACTACGAGATACATTTGTACGTGTTTTCAATTAAAAGTTTCTCTACTTTCCATTAAAAAACAGTCCATTTGCTGAGATAGAATCACCCATTTTGAAGCTGTACAATATTTTGTGAAAATAAGAGAAAATTTGAAACGTCGTAATACCTTCCTATTTCACAATTGACTTTGACGATTTCTGTTTTCCAGTGTGGCGCGTTATTTTGTTTATTCTTCTATATATATATATATCTATTCAAATCAGTATGTCGTTAGTTGGGACCAGATTATCGTCACAAGCCATTTCCTGAAGGTGAATTTTCCTGCAATAGAAAAACGAAAAGCGAGATTATCACATTGGTTTGGGACATGGCCCTGGGAAGCAGGGGTGCTGATGGGGGTGACCCCCAAGGACTGGCGTAAATCCTTGCGTCACACGGGCGGGGGTAGTGATCTATTGTTCCACTCCACCCGCCCACCCCTGAACAAAAAGTGTGACGCAAAAATTTACGCCAGTGCCCCCAAGATTTTCCTTGGGGGGTGATGCGTTTATTATTCTCCATAGGCAACACCCCCAGATATTATGGGAGGTGTGTAAAAATGGAAAAAAAATGTAACAAAAATGACCTTCATTGTGTTATGAACCCCACCCCCCCCCCCTTTTTTTTTTTTGGGGGGGGGCTTTTTAAATTTCTTTGGACCGAAATGGAAATGACCTCAAGTTTGTAGTGAAAGCAATTTTTTTCTTCATTTTTTTATTTTCAAATTTAAATCAGCGACCCCAGTTTAAAAAGTTTTTAAGACGTCTGCAGTCGAATGTTCTACCACTGAACTATATACCCCTTCTTAAAGGACCCGGAGAAAAAGATACACATGAGTTAGATAGATATAGGAGAAAATTCTGTTAAAAATAATATTGCTTGTTGTGCATAAATTCGTGAAAATATATGTCATAATTCCTTTAGCTACATCCAAATTAGTTGGAAGACTTTAAATATAATGTTCTTTTATGTTTCTCTGTGAATTCTTATAAACTGGTGGACTTGACCTGGAAGTATTGGTTTTATCGGATTTTCTTATTATTTTTGAAAAGGGTAAAATAGCAGGGGACACCCGGGTTCGAACCGGGGACCTATCGATCTGCAGTCGAATGCTCTACCACTGAGCTATATCCCCTTCTTGTTTACAGACGAATCCAGCCCAAACAAACGTTGTTTTACAAGGAAAATGACAAATCAGACGAGTAGATACATGTATATAGGTGAAAATGTGACCAATGTCGAACAGACGAACAACAAAAAAATTTTGAATTTTTAAAAGTGGTAAAAATGTGTAATCACTATATACCTATGCATACTTCAAATTGGCCACATTGTTCAGGATTTACAATTCCGTTTGCTCCAATACTATGGATGGCCAAAATGTCATTTCCCCCCCCCAAAAAAAAAATCATCTTTTCCCATGAGGACATAAAAGAAAATGACATATAAAATGAAATATCATCACCCCCCCCCCCCGCCGCCGCCATTAAATTACACCTATCATGCCATGACCTACACAAGACGGATGATTTCGCTTTATCACCCGTGTTGTGCATGATAACTCTTTCGTGAAAAATAAGGAAAAAAATATCATAATTTTTTTTAGCTTATACATCCAAATTTGATGGGGGATTTCAATATAATGCTACTTAAGTTTCTTTATCAATTCAAATCAAATGTAGTGTTGGACTTGACCTAGAAGTGTTGGATTTATTGGATTTTCTTGTTATTTTGGAAAAGGGTAAAATAGCAGGGGACACCCGGGTTCGAACCGGGGACCTCTCGATCTGCAGTCGAATGCTCTACCACTGAGCTATATCCCCTTCTTGTTTACAGGCGAATCCAGCCCAAACAAACGTTGTTTTACGAGGAAAATGACAAATCAGACGAGTAGATACATGTATACAGATGAAAATGTGACCAATGTCGAACAGACGAACAACAAAAAAGTTATGAATTTTTAAAAGTGGTAAAAATTTGTAATCACTATATACCTATGCATACTTCAAATTGGCCACATTGGTAAGGATTTACAATTCCATTTACTCCAATACTATGGATGGCCAAAATGTCATTTTTTCCCCCAAAAAAATAATCTTTTCCCATGAGGACATAAAAGAAAATGAGATATGAAATTAAATATCATCACCCCCCCCCCCGCCGCCATTAAATTACACCTATCATGCCATGACCTACACAAGACGGATGATTTCGCTTTATCACCCGTGTTGTGCATGATAACTCTTTCGTGAAAACTAAGAAAAAAAATGTCATAATTTTGTTTAGCTTATATATCCAAATTTGATGTGGTATTTCAATATAATGCTACTTAAGTTTCTTTATCAATTCAAATCAAATGTAGTCATGGACTTGACCTAGAAGTGTTGGATTTATCGGATTTTCTTGTTATTTTGAAAAAGGGTAAAATAGCAGGGGACACCCGGGTTCGAACCGGGGACCTCTCGATCTGCAGTCGAATGCTCTACCACTGAGCTATATCCCCTTTTTGTTTACAGGCGAATCCAGCCCAAATAAACGTTGTTTTACGAGGAAAATGACAAATCAGACGAGTAGATACATGTATATAAGTGATAATGTGACCAATATCTGACAAACAATAAGAAAGTTATACATTTTTAAAAGTGGTAAAAATTTGTTATCACTGTTCTTATATGCATACTTCAAATTGGCCACATTGGTAAGGATTTACAATTCCATTTACCCCAATACTATGGATGGCCAAAATGTCATTTTCCCCCCCAAAACAATCATCTTTTCCCATGAGGACATAAAAGAAAATGAGATATGAAATGAAATATCATCACCCCCCCCCCCCCCGCCGCCATTAAATTACACCTATCATGCCATGACCTACACAAGACGGATGATTTCGCTTTGTCACCCGTGTTGTGCATGATAACTCTTTCGTGAAAAATAAGGGGAAAAAATATCATAATTTTTTTTAGCTTATACATCCAAATTTGATGTGGTATTTCAATATAATGCTACTTAGGTTTCTTTATCAATTCAAATCAAATGTCGTGGTGGACTTGACCTAGAAGTGTTGGATTTATCGGATTTTCTTGTTATTTTGAAAAAGGGTAAAATAGCAGGGGATACCCGGGTTCGAACCGGGGACCTCTCGATCTGCAGTCGAATGCTCTACCACTGAGCTATATCCCCTTCTTGTTTACAGGCGAATCCAGCCCAAACAAACGTTGTTTTACGAGGAAAATGACAAATCAGACGAGTAGATACATGTATACAGATGAAAATGTGACCAATGTCGAACAGACGAACAACAAAAAAGTTATGAATTTTTAAAAGTGGTAAAAATTTGTAATCACTATATACCTATGCATACTTCAAATTGGCCACATTGGTAAGGATTTACAATTCCATTTACTCCAATACTATGGATGGCCAAAATGTCATTTTTTCCCCCAAAAAAATAATCTTTTCCCATGAGGACATAAAAGAAAATGAGATATGAAATTAAATATCATCACCCCCCCCCCCGCCGCCATTAAATTACACCTATCATGCCATGACCTACACAAGACGGATGATTTCGCTTTATCACCCGTGTTGTGCATGATAACTCTTTCGTGAAAACTAAGAAAAAAAATGTCATAATTTTGTTTAGCTTATATATCCAAATTTGATGTGGTATTTCAATATAATGCTACTTAAGTTTCTTTATCAATTCAAATCAAATGTAGTCATGGACTTGACCTAGAAGTGTTGGATTTATCGGATTTTCTTGTTATTTTGAAAAAGGGTAAAATAGCAGGGGACACCCGGGTTCGAACCGGGGACCTCTCGATCTGCAGTCGAATGCTCTACCACTGAGCTATATCCCCTTTTTGTTTACAGGCGAATCCAGCCCAAATAAACGTTGTTTTACGAGGAAAATGACAAATCAGACGAGTAGATACATGTATATAAGTGATAATGTGACCAATATCTGACAAACAATAAGAAAGTTATACATTTTTAAAAGTGGTAAAAATTTGTTATCACTGTTCTTATATGCATACTTCAAATTGGCCACATTGGTAAGGATTTACAATTCCATTTACCCCAATACTATGGATGGCCAAAATGTCATTTTCCCCCCCAAAACAATCATCTTTTCCCATGAGGACATAAAAGAAAATGAGATATGAAATGAAATATCATCACCCCCCCCCCGCCGCCATTAAATTACACCTATCATGCCATGACCTACACAAGACGGATGATTTCGCTTTGTCACCCGTGTTGTGCATGATAACTCTTTCGTGAAAAATAAGGGGAAAAAATATCATAATTTTTTTTAGCTTATACATCCAAATTTGATGTGGTATTTCAATATAATGCTACTTAGGTTTCTTTATCAATTCAAATCAAATGTCGTGGTGGACTTGACCTAGAAGTGTTGGATTTATCGGATTTTCTTGTTATTTTGAAAAAGGGTAAAATAGCAGGGGATACCCGGGTTCGAACCGGGGACCTCTCGATCTGCAGTCGAATGCTCTACCACTGAGCTATATCCCCTTTTTGTTTACAGGCGAATCCAGCCCAAATAAACGTTGTTTTACGAGGAAAATGACAAATCAGACGAGTAGATACATGTATATAAGTGATAATGTGACCAATATCTGACAAACAATAAGAAAGTTATGAATTTTTAAAAGTGGTAAAAGTTTGTAATCACTATATTCCTATGCATACTTCAAATTGGCCACATTTGTAATGATTTACAATTCCATTTACTCCAATACTATGGATGGCCAAAATGTCATTTTCCCCCAAAAAACAATCACCTTTTCCCATGAGGACATAAAAGAAAATGAGATATGAAATGAAATATCATCACCCCCCCGCCGCCATTAAATTACACCTATCATGCCATGACCTACACAAGACGGATGATTTCGCTTTATCACCCGTGTTGTGCATGATAACTCTTTCGTGAAAAATAAGGGGGGAAAATATCATATTTTTTTTTAGCTTATACATCCAAATTTGATGTGGTATTTCAATATAATGCTACTTAGGTTTCTTTATCAATTCAAATCAAATGTCGTGGTGGACTTGACCTAGAAGTGTTGGATTTATCGGATTTTCTTGTTATTTTGAAAAAGGGTAAAATAGCAGGGGACACCCGGGTTCGAACCGGGGACCTCTCGATCTGCAGTCGAATGCTCTACCACTGAGCTATATCCCCTTTTTGTTTACAGGCGAATCCAGCCCAAATAAACGTTGTTTTACGAGGAAAATGACAAATCAGACGAGTAGATACATGTATATAAGTGATAATGTGACCAATGTCGGACAATCAATAAGAAAGTTATGAATTTCTAAAAGTGGTAAAAATTTGTTATCACTGTTCTTATATGCATACTTCAAATTGGCCACATTGGTAAGGATTTACAATTCCATTTACTCCAATACTCTGGATGGCCAAAAAGTAATTTTTCCCTCAAAAAAAAAAATCATCTTTTCCCATGAGGACATAAAAGAAAATGACATATAAAATGAAATATCATCACCCCCCCCCCCCCCCGCCGCCATTAAATTACACCTATCATGCCATGACCTACACAAGACGGATGATTTCGCTTTGTCACCCTTGTTGTGCATGATAACTCTTTCGTGAAAAATAAGGGGAAAAAATATCATAATTTTTTTTAGCTTATACATCCAAATTTGATGTGGTATTTCAATATAATGCTACTTAAGTTTCTTTATCAATTCAAATCAAATGTAGTGGTGGACTTGACCTAGAAGTGTTGGATTTATCGGATTTTCTTGTTATTTTGGAAAAGGGTAAAATAGCAGGGGACACCCGGGTTCGAAGCGGGGACCTCTCGATCTACAGTCGAATGCTCTACCACTGAGCTATATCCCCTTATACTATGGATTGGGACTTGAACTATCTTGCTGCATTGTGTATAAACGGTTTGCTGGAAAACATAGATGATGAAATAACCATGTAATAGGAACCAGGAATCACGTCAAACTATGCATTCAATATCAGAAACTTTTTGAGAGCTGGGTAAAGGAAGGCATCATCGCAGAGCAGGAAATAAAAATTCTCACCCACCATCCGGGGGGGGGGGGGGGTGGGCAGAGTACAAGCATTTAAAACGCTTAAAATATAATCGAAATCGGGTATAAAATTATGACATTTCAAATTTCGCTCAATCTCAAAATCATTTTATGCACGACACTGCCAGGCGGGTATGAAAATAATGGTTATGACATCATTTGCTCACTATCTATTTTTTTTTCATTTAAGAAAGATGAAATGGAAGATATAATTTTTACGGTTTTCAATCAAAAGTTTCCTTGCTTTCAATTAAAAAATATGTCCATATGATGAAACAGAAAAGAATAGTGAGTGCAATCACTGACTTCTTATTTTGACCCATTTTGACATTATTTTATGAAAAAACGATAATTTTGAAACGTCGTAACTTTATTTGACTTTGATGATTTTCTTTTTCTTTCCAGCTTTGTGCGTCTTTGATTCATCTATATCTATTGAAATCTATTTATTGTTAGTTGGGACCAAAATCTTCACACGAATTTCGAGTCGGATTTTAATGTAATTGAAAAAAAGTATATATTGTCAGGGGACACCCGGGTTTGAACCGGGGCATTGGGGGCAAGTGACCCCTTCCCCCACTCTTCTAGCGCAAAGTCTGTTATTCTAGGAATTCATATCGAGGTTGTGTATCGTGTTTATCAATGATGTTTGCTGCGATGTGAAATTTCCTTTGATTCCATCAAATGCTGTCCCTTGTGCCGATGTAAAAAATATGTGATCAGGGGACTCCCGGTTACATGGGACCTCTCGATCTGCAGTCGAATGTTCTACCACTGAACTATATCACCTTCTTGTTTACAGGCAAATCCAGCCCAAATAAACGTTGTTTTAAGAGGAAAATGACAAATCAGACGAGTAGATAAATGTATATAAGTGATAATGTGACCAACGTCGGACAAACAATTAGAAAGTTATGAATTTCTAAAAGTGGTAAAAATTTGTTATCACTGTGTACTTATATGCATATTTCAAATTGGCCACATTGCTAAGGATTTACATTTTCATTTACTCCAATACATGAATGGCCAAAATGTCATTTTTTCCACACAAAAAAATCACTTTTCCCATGAGGACATAAAAAAAATGAGGTATAAAATGAAATATCATCACCCCCCCCCCCCGCCGCCATTAAATTACACTTATCATGCCATGACCTACACAAGACGGATGATTTCGCTTTATCACCCGTGTTGTGCATGATAACTCTTTCGAGAAACTAAGAAAAAAAATATCTTAATTTTTTTTTAGCTTATACATCCAAATTTGATGTGGTATTTCAAGATAATGCTACTTAAGTTTCTTTATCAATTCAAATCAAATGTAGTGGTGGACTTGACCTAGAAGTGTTGGATTTATCGGATTTTCTTGTTATTTTGGAAAAGGGTAAAATAGCAGGGGACACCCGGGTTCGAAGCGGGGACCTCTCGATCTGCAGTCGAATGCTCTACCACTGAGCCATATCCCCTTCTTGATTACAGGCGAATCCAGCCCAAATAAACGTTGTTTTACGAGGAAAATGACAAATCAGACGAGTAGATACATATATAAGTGATAATGTGACCAATGTCGGACAAACAATAAGAAAGTTATGAATTTCTAAAAGTGGTAAAAATTTGTTATCACTGTACTTATATGCATACTTCAAATTGGCCACATTGCTAAGGATTTACATTTCCATTTACTCCAATACATGAATGGCCAAAATGTCATTTTTCCAAAAAAAAAATCACTTTTCCCATGAGGACATAAAAGAAAATGAGATATGAAATTAAATATCATCACCCCCCCCCCCCCCGCCGCCGCCATTAAATTACACCTATCATGCCATGACCTACACAAGACGGATGATTTCGCTTTATCACCCGTGTTGTGCATGATAACTCTTTCGTGAAAACTAAGAAAAAAAATATCATGTTTTTTTTTTGGCTTATACATCCAAATTTGATGGGGGATTTCAATATAAATGCTACTTAAGTTTCTTTATCAATTCAAACAAATGTAGTGGTGGACTTGACCTATAGAAGTGTTGGATTTATCGGATTTTCTTGTTATTTTGGAAAAGGGTAAAATTGCAGGGGACACCCGGGTTCGAACCGGGGACCTCTCGATCTGCAGTCGAATGCTCTACCACTGAGCTACATCCCCTTCTTGTTTACAGGCGAATCCAGCCCAAACAAACGTTGTTTTACGAGGAAAATGACAAATCAGACGAGTAGATACATGTATATAAGTGATAATGTGACCAATGTCGGACAAACAATAAGAAAGTTATGAATTTCTAAAAGTGGTAAAAATTTGTTATCACTGTACTTATATGCATACTTCAAATTGGCCACATTGCTAAGGATTTACATTTCCATTTACTCCAATACATGAATGGCCAAAATGTCATTTTTCCAAAAAAAAATCACTTTTCCCATGAGGACATAAAAGAAAATGACATATAAAATGAAATATCATCACCCCCCCCCCCCGCCGCCGCCATTAAATTACACCTATCATGCCATGACCTACACAAGACGGATGATTTCGCTTTATCACCCGTGTTGTGCATGATAATTCTTTTGTGAAAACTAAGGGAAAAAATATCATGATTTTTTTTTTGCTTATACATCCAAATTTGATGGTGGATTTCAATATAATGCTACTTAAGTTTCTTTATCAATTCAAATCAAATGTAGTGGTGGACTTGACCTATAGAAGTGTTGGATTTATCGGATTTTCTTGTTATTTTGGAAAAGGGTAAAATTGCAGGGGACACCCGGGTTCGAACCGGGGACCTCTCGATCTGCAGTCGAATGCTCTACCACTGAGCTATATCCCCTTCTTGTTTACAGGCGAATCCAGCCCAAATAAACGTTGTTTTACGAGGAAAATGACAAATCAGACGAGTAGATACATGTATATAAGTGATAATGTGACCAATGTCGGACAAACAATAAGAAAGTTATGAATTTCTAAAAGTGGTAAAAATTTGTTATCACTGTACTTATATGCATACTTTCAATTGGCCACATTGCTAAGGATTTACATTTCCATTTACTCCAATACATGAATGGCCAAAATGTCATTTTTCCAACAAAAAAAATCACTTTTCCCATGAGGACATAAAAGAAAATGACATACAGGCGAATCCAGCCCAAATAATCGTTGTTTTACGAGGAAAATGACAAATCAGACGAGTAGATACATGTATACAGATGAAAATGTAACCAATATCTGACAAACAATAAGAAAGTTATGAATTTTTAAAAGTGGTAAAAATTTGTTATCACTGTACACCTATATGCATACTTCAAATTGGCCACATTGCTAAGGATTTACATTTCCATTTACTCCAATACATGAATGGCCAAAATGTCAATTTTCCAAAAAAAAATAACTTTTCCCATGAGGACATAAAAGAAAATGACATATAAAATGAAATATCATCACCCCCCCCCCGTCCCATTAAATTACACCTATCATGCCATGACCTACATAAGACAAAATATGATTTCGCTCTATCACCCGTGTTGTGCACGATAACTCTTTCGTGAAAAATACGGGGGGGGGGGGGAATGTTACAATTTTTGTTTAGCTTATACATCTAAATTTGATGGGGGATTTCAATATAATGCTATTTAAGTTTCTTTATCAATTCAAAACAAATGCAGTGGTGGAATTGACCTGTTAGTGTTATTTTGGATTTATTGGATTTTCTTGTTATTTTGGAAAAGGGTAAAATAGCAATTATCAGGGGACACCCGGGTTCGAACCGGGAACCTCTCGATCTGCAGTCGAATGCTCTACCACTGAGCTTTTTACCCTTATACTATGGATTGGGACTTGAACTATCTTGCTGCATTGTGTATAAACGGTTTGCTGGAAAACATAGATGATGAAATAACCATGTAATAGGAACCAGGAATCACGCAAAAATATGCATTCAATATCAGTAACTTTTTGAGAGCTGGGTAAAGGAAGGCATCATCGCAGAGCAGGAAAATAAAATTTCTCACCCACCATCCGGGGGGGGGGGGGGTGTGGGTAGAGTACAAGCATTTAAAACGCTTAAAATATAATCGAAATCGGGTATAAAATTATGACATTTCAAATTTCGCTCAATCTCAAAAACATTTTATGCACGACACTGCCAGGCGGGTATGAAAATAATGGATATGACATAATTTGCTCACAATTTTTTTTTTCATGGAAATGGAAAATATAATTTTTACGTTTTTCAATCAAAAGTTTCCTTGCTTTCAATTAAAAAAATGTCCATATGATGAGACAGAAGAGAAAAGTGAGTGCAACCATTGACTTCTTTATTTTTACCCATTTTGACGTTATTTTGACAATATTTGGCATAATTTTGACCTTATTTTATGAAAAAAAACGATAATTTTGAAACGTCGTAACTTTATTTGACTTTGATGATTTTTTTCCAGTGTTGTGCGTCTCTGATTCATCTCTTATCTATTCAAATCTATTTATTGTTAGTTGGGACCTAAAATCGTCACATGTGATTCCCTATAGAGTCGGATTTTAATGTAATAAAAAAAATATGTAAGAGAGATTGTCAGGGGACACCCGGGTTCGAACCGGGGACCTCTCGATCTGCAGTCGAATGCTCTACCACTGAGCTATATCCCCTTCATACTTTGTGTAGAGACTTGAACGTTCTTATTGCAATGACCAGAAACGGTTGACTGGAAAACATAGATGACGAAATAATCATGTAATATGAACCAGGAATCACGCCTATGTGCATGCAATATGCTCCAAAAACTCCGGTGTTGATTTAACATCAGCCCGGTATCTATACTATGTCCACACCAGAGAAGTATTGAAACAACACCAGTTCAGAGGCGGTGGGGCGAAGTTGAAACTGGGGGAGGGCAGAGAAAAGGGACACTATCTTTAAAAAAATTAAAAAAAATTGCGTATCCATCCCACTCAAATTTCATGAAACTTACAGCATATGGGACCAGGGGCGGTGGAATTTATTCCTGGGGGGGGGGGGCAAAGCTGAAAAGAAAGAGACGATAAGTCAAAAGGGGAATTAGGCGCAATGTTTTTCACCATCAGATTACGTTTCTTCCTGGAGTGGATGTTGATTTCGTGCATGGTAATGCAAAATTTAGCAAACCTTTTTAAGGGGATTTCTGCTGTAAATGTAAAGCTTTTCAAGATTCAATAAATTTATTTTATTTCCATCACAGATATTATCAAATATGCCTTGTACAAAACAATGTCAAATGTATGAAATAAGAGGATCCACTATGAAGCTCTGTTTGTAGAGAGTGGACCCCCTATAGCATATGAATTAACAATTAAAGAAAATTTATTCACATCATAATAGCCTACAGTTATAGGGTTAGGATTAAAAATAGGATTAGATTCTATTCCGCGAGCGAGCAGATTTGAAACATATTGTAAGTCGAATAAAAATTGTTTCATGGTCTATTCTGGTGCTATTAGTGTGTTTTTGTAGTGTATTTAAAAAATGTAGAAAATTCCTTCCTTCGATTTATTTCAGAAATGATGTTGTTTGTGGAAGAGAAAGTGAAGTTCCTTCACGAAATGCACTCTTTTTTTGGAATGAAGAAGAAAAAAAAACCAGGGCAACATTATTGCGGAAAAAAAGTTGGAAAGGCGGCAGACTAAATACCCTATTTTTATATAAACCATTTCTTGAATTTAATTTACCCAGTAATTTCTACTCTGAACTGTATTTATATAGCAGTGCCCATTCAAGGGCAAATAAGGGGAAATTATGATAATAAAAAAATATATATTCCACAATACATGAAATACGTAACAAAATAAAAGAAAATCAACTTCTTCCTCCTCATGGTACTGCAGTCAAACTTCACAAGCTGTGAAAACGCGATAAAATTGCTGCAGGAGTGTGCGGCTATTGATGAATTAACATTAGTAATGTGCCCCCCCCCCCCCCCATTTGAATCTTGCCGTCTTAAAACTATCAACCGAATAGCTTCACGTGTGTCTATTGGACACCATAGGAGATTTCATTCTGCCATAGTCCTTGAAAGGAAAGAGTATTCGAAGCAGTCCTCTTTTGTTGTTGGGATTAACATGCGCAGATTAAAAATGAATTGTTACCTTACAAAGGGATTTGTATTCCCATGGGGAATTCAGGGCAAGTGACCCCTTCCCCCACTCTCCTCGCGCAAAGTCTGTTATTTGAGGAATTTATATCGAGGTGCTTTATCGTGTTTATCAATTAACGATGTTCGCTGCGATATGAAATTTCCTTTGATTTCATCAATTGCTGTCCCTTTTGCCGATGTAAAAAATTCTGATCAGGGGACACCCGGGTTTGAACCGGGGACCTCTCGATCTGCAGTCGAATGCTCTACCACTGAGCTATATCCCCTTCGTGCCTTCTCATGGGTAGCACAGAACCTAGGTTCTTTACAGCAATGGATAGAAACAGATGGTTGAGCACAACTGACGCAACCAGCGTGTAAACACAAATAAGAGCCACGCCCACTTATCTGTCGACCTATTCAGGAAATGCGTACAATATATATACCCGTACCTTTCTCCGTACTCAGTCAGAGTGCAGTGCAGTGGTGATTCCTTTATTATTTTTAATCATGCAGATCCAGTAGCAGTATAGCGCCCGCCTCGGTCAATGTTATGCATAGAAATATCTAGGCATATTCTAACTGGAATATCTCTATGATGTTATGCAAATAGATTGGAAGATTCGTGTTTATATTTCCATGGCATGACAGGCCAGGTTAAACTTGAAAATAGAAATGCTCTATTAGAAATGTAGACCACATTTTTTTTTCTTGACAAACTCTCGGGTATTGAGGAATAATATTGATCCACATATGTCAACAGTTTTTGTCGACGAGGAACATATTCATTCAAGTGAAAGGGCTAATTGTCCCTTTAGTTGCAATTAGACTTTCGTTTAATATTTGAAATATTGAAATGGGAAAAAAAGAAAAAAGGAAGAAATCACATATAGACTGACTGAAAAGAAGAATTTTATACAGGCCTACAATCCTACAATATGCATGTAGAACTAATTCTCTTTTACACCTCATTGATAAGATAAGAGATCCCCTACGCGTCCTAGAGCAGTTCATTTTGGGGTCCCCGCCCCCCCCCCCCCATATATGCACCTTCCCGAATTATATAGCAGACTGAAATGCCACCGTGCTAAATTTTGTAGGCTTTCATTATTGTAGTGGGCCCGTAGTAGTAGTAGTAGAAGTAGTACGTATTAGTAGTAGTAGTAGTATAGTAGTAGTAGAAGTAGTAGTAGTAGTAGTAGTAGTAGTAGTAGTAGTAGTAGTAGTAGTAGTAGTAGTAGTCGTAGTAGTAGTAGTAGTAGTAGTAGTAGTATAGCTAGTAGTAGTAGTAGTATACGTTGTCATCATAATTTACTACATTATCATCATCATCATTATTATTATTATTATTATTATAGTAGTAGTAGTAGTAGTAGTAGTAGTAGTAGTAGTAGCGGAGTAGTAGTACTTAGTATAGTATTATCATTATTATTATTTAAATTTTTGTAGCATAGTATAGTAGTAGTATTTTTATTGTCATTCAACATAACATCATCTGCAGAGTGTTCTCATAAAGTCATATTCACACGAAAAAGTCCAATCCATAAATTTAGGAGTTTTGATAGGCGTGGTTATTTTGTTTGAATGGGAACAACGCACGATCTGGGACATGCTCTATCGACGCACGACAAAACAATAAAACCCGTGACGTGATGACAGACGGTCGATCACATGATAGGCATAGCAATCACGTGATTTTCAGCTATCTAGCTCGAGTCGTGTCTGTTGAATTTCTACTACGGCTACGCTCAAAAACGGGATACAGTTCCATAATTCTGACAAGTCAACAACCTAATTCGGTGAGTAATAAGCAAGATCTTTATAAATGTGCCAAAATGACCAGTGCCCAATAGGCCTATGCGATCATAATCACAAAACCCGGCATGCCAGGGCCGCGACGCCGACGGGGCCGGGGTTGGGGACACTGTGAGTGTGCACTGTGAGCATGGTGAGTGTGACTGTGAGTGTGAGTGTGACTGTGAGTGTGACTGTCGAGCTAGTGTCAGTGACTGACAATGACATTGACAGTCACTCACAGTGTCTATGTCAAGTAATTTGTCAGTCACTGGCACTGAGGCTAGCACTGTGTCATTGTGTCATCAGTGACAGTGTGAGTGTCACTGACACTGGCAGTGGCACTGCACTCCCCTTCTTTCATTTTTTTCATGTCTAAGTTTAGGTCACTCACACGTTTTGCGAGGTTAGTATGCTAGCCTATACTATAGCCTAGGCAGGGCTCGACACTAGCGCCGGTCCGACGGTCCCGGCCCAGACCGGTAAAAATCGCTGTCGGGCAAGTATATTTTCAGAAATAGCAAGATTTACTGGTCCGACATGACCAGTAAAAAATATCATTGTCGGGCCAGTAATTATTCTAAAAATAGCAAGATTTATGGGTTCGACATGACCAGTAATAAAAACCATTGTTAGGCCAGTAACTTTTCCAGAAATTGTCAAATTCACTGGTCCAACATAAACATACAAAATATTCCATGACTCAAATTGCAAACAATTTTCCTCCCGTTAAATTCTGTCATTCACACACAGAATACACACAGAATGAATCGCATGTAATTTTTACTAGGGTAACATACTGTACATGTACAGTGTACATGAAGCCAGCCACACAGCCCACATGGTAAATTTTCTACTGGCTGCACGAACGAAACTTGGCTAACCTCTGGCAGAAATCTCACACAGAACTGTCAAAATTCACAGTTCACACTCATGAAAAGCTCTTAAAAATATAATGTCCATATTTCCTAAAAATTGGGGTAACTCTGTCATTTTTAAGCAGTAAAAGGAGAAATTTTCACTTCTGTTTTAGTTCAAACAGATCGGGTTTCGAGTGATATCGTCTGAATACATGGTAGTCGACAAGGAACATATTTATGACAAAGTGAAAGGGCTATAATTGCCCCTTTAGTTGCAATTAGATTTTTGTTTAATATTTGAAAAATTGAAATAGGAAAAAAAAAGAAATAAGGAAGACTGAAAAGAAGAATTTTATGTAGAACTAATTCTCTTTTACACCTCATAAGATAAGAGATCCCCCTACGCGTCCTAGAACAGTTCAATTTGGAGTCCCCCGGCCCCCCCCCCCATACATGTATATGCACCTTCCCGAATTATATAGCAGAGTGAAATGCTGGCTGCACGAACGAAACTTGGCCAACCTCTGGCAGAAATCTCACACAGAACTGTCAAAATTCACAGTTCACACTCATGAAAAGCTCTTACAATGTCCATATTTCCTAAAAAATGCTGAGCGCCTAGAACGCAACCAGCAGTAAACAAGCAAGCATATAAATAATATCGCGCGCCCTCTCGCAGCTGTCTACATATATCACCCACGAAAACCTGGATGTGTGATTCAACCTTCTTTGGCATCAACAATTAAATATCGTATTATTTTTATAGAAAGACAAACTGTCATAGCAAAAATGATTTCACTAGGAATGTAAAATCTAATGTCTGAATAATAAAAAAGTCCATGGAAGTTTCGCGGGTGTTGTGCCTTCCACTTTCCTGTGTACGATGCTTGAGTTGGAACCTTGAGTGGCACCCTCGGTATATCGATCGGCCAGTTTTGTTTGCAATTTTGAAAGCGAGTGAACGAACCCGGCCTTTTCCCCCCTCTTTTGAGGGTCTGGCTACTGCCTCGATGTCAGGATTCTGCTGTCCCTTAGACCTTCATCCATAGACTCGAGATGGATGCATGATTTCTTTTTTTTTCTTTAATTTTGGGTGTTTTTGGTACCCCAACCTTGAAGGTACCCATGTTAGTATTTGTTAACTGTGGCAGCCTATGTATGGTTACCTTCTGGCCTGGGCTCTGGCCCACTCTCTGGGTTAATCTTAAGGGAGAGGCTTCGATTCTAACTTTTTGTGTGTCCGGACCAAAGATTTTAAACAGCCATTTGGAAAGATTAAGCAACAAGCAAAGTCTCATTAATTTTTAGTACAAAATGGTAGGCAATTTTAGTATAGAGAACATAATTGAAGAAGATTACAGCTATTGACAATTCATATTTTTTGTGTAGACTCTAATCCAAAAGGCAAAGACAAAAAAAAGAAGGCTTCAAATTTTAAAGAGTTCTGCCACCCCACCCCATTCTATAGCCTCTTGTCATGCTTGTCGAGGCCCTGGCGGCTGATATGTCCTCTAACTTGCGAAACGAGTAGGCCTGCAAGTGCGGAGTTAGCCAAGGTCTCTTGACATATGAGTTGAGTTTCACTGACTTTCTTTTTGTCTTTCCTTGTTTGAACTAATATTCTGACCAAAAATTGGTCAGTGAAAGTCATCCAATTAGTGCAGAGGCGGAGGGGTTACTTCTAGGCCTCCATGTAGTAGGCCTACTAGTATTACACATAGATTAGCCATTTATGAGCAATGCTGTCACCTGAAATTTTGAATGTTCAGACAATGATTACTTGAATGAATTCATGCTGATATATTGCAACTTTCATCTAAAAGTTACAGAAACAGTCGAGTTCAAACTTTGTTCCTCTCTCATAAATTGTAATTCTTTGATGAGAGAGGAACAAATGTAAACTTTGAACTCGACTATCATATTCACGAAAATGAATATTTCAATGGTTATTGATTATATGCATACATTCGTGAAGTGCTATTTAAAAAATATGGACCTGTGTGCAATATGAGTCACCACTTTTTATCATTAAATTTTTTTTCTCATCAACCAAAGGATTTTAAAGCAGTTTTACAATCTCTTTTCTTAGTTCTTGGAGGATTAAATTTGAATTAACGTAATTTCATGTAATAAAATACAAAAGAACAAGTGGGGATACACTGTATGACATCATCAGTTTGCTAATTTGTATATTCATGAAGACAAAGGCACTCTTTCACTGAAATACGGCAAATCTTTCAAATATCATAATTTTGTTTGTCAAATTTTGATCAAATTTTCATTGATTTCTTTGTCTGATTTTTCTTTACCTGTTCAAATCAGACTGGAGTACCCCTCTAAGCCCCTTTGGTTTTAGTCCTGTTCCTTTATAGAGTTCTTGATGATTTGCTCCTGATGGCTGGTATAAAAGTTACTGCACTGAGAAATTTTTAAATAATTTTTTACTCTCTTTTCTTCTTGTAGATAAAAAGATGGCTGGTGGCTGGATGCAGATAGCATTGGTTGCCCTGTTCTTGGGTGTGTGCCTGGCATCGCTGAGTGAGAATGAAGGTTCTAGATTTCTAAAGAAGCCAGTTACTCCTTCCGCTCATGGCTCTCCTTGGCCCATGCCTCAATCCATCTCTGTGATGCCCGATGTCTACGATTTAGCTGCACAGAATGATTTTACGTAAGTAGACGAATAATGTTTTTCCCAATGGTAAGTAGGTCAGGTGTTTTTTTTTTAATACCCATAGAAGTACAGCGGGGAAAATATACATGGGGGCTTGGGGTGATTTTGCCCCCTGCCCCAAAATGCTCTAAAGAGCCCTAGAAACTCATAAAAAGGAGCCCTGGAAAATCTCCATTCATTGCATTGTTATTGCTTATCCAATGATTCAAATTTAGGCAATACAGTTGTGAAAATTAGTCCACAAAAATAATGAATTTTTTTTTTGCCTGAAGTACAGTGTCTCCTTTGAAGGGTATACAAACCATCAGCCTTAAAGGTAAATGCTAGTTTTGGTAACGATATCAAAATGAGTTCGTACAGAATCCAATGAAATGACCACCAAAGTGTCTGTTTGTATAAATAAAACGCATGTGCCAAAGGATTCTGGAAGAAATTGTGTAATTGCTGAGAAATCAGCAAATAAGCACAGGATTCGGGTAGAGCGTCGGGCCCGACGCTCAAAGCAATAATTATACACTGTCCCACGTGCGCTTATCTGTGTTGGGGAAGTTCAGTCTGAACATTTTTCAGCGTAGATTTCAAGATTTCACAAAGTTCAGTTTATGTAACTGTACCAGATCTAGATCCTCGATGATATACTGACAATTAAGCCTGGTTTTACAGACTTTCTCATGAAATCAGTGTTTACTGCAACTACTGGAATTTCTCTTTAATAGCCCCACCTCCAGCCCTCAAGTACTCATATCTGGCCAGGGTCATTACCCATAATGCAATATTCTTAGAAGTGTAGTTTTGTAAAATACATGTAGGCCTACTTGCATTGTAACACACTACTAACTCACCACCCAAGACATTTGTACTGGTCAGAGAAAATGTGTTTCCAATAAGCGATAGCTAGGTACCTCTCCTCTCAAAACATTTTACTCTCTCTACACAAATGCAATTATAGGATAATTTATCCACAGTATTTACCAAATCATAACTCTACAGTAGTCAATGAGAGAAAACACACAGCCTGTATTGGTCAGTTTGCCCCCCCCCCCTCTAAGAAACACTTTAATACAATTTCTCATTAATGCTAGAAATTGCAAATGGATTATTATCACATTATTACATAGGATTCTGTTCAAACTCGGGTTTTGATTGTTGCCACAACTGACATTTATGTTTAAATGGGTCCTAATGAATGAAGAAATTAACAAATATTAAAATCTAAATTAAAAACAGTACATAGACATACAATACTGTACATAATAGTAAAAAAAAAAAGAAGATGCACAATTATTAACTACAACCCTATGATGAAGAATGAAATAGCCATAAATTTACAATTATGTGTTCATATGATGATTCAGAACTATGAGCCTTCTTTTCATTTTTTCCAAAATCGGGTTGTAGGCCAATCGTAAGGTGTAGTGGCCGTTATTAACTATTTTGGGAACACTGTTCTCTGATAAATGCAGGTTGTCAGCCAGCAAGGTACAGTGTGATATATTGAACAGTGCTTTCAAGCGTTATCGAGCCATTATCTTCAACCGACCAGAAGCTAGGAAAACACCCAAGGCATCTAAACACTTGAAGTTTTCTGCTAATAGCATCTTGAGTGGACTAGATGTTGCTGTGAATGAGCCTTGTCCGGATTATCCCGACCTGGAATCTGATGAGAGTTGTAAGTTTCATGTCATCAACTACTTTGATAATTTTGTATATCCCGTATTTATGATTCTCGATCAAACTGTTATGTGCTAACAATCGTATGCAACAACAGAGTTATCAACTTCTTTTGTTCAACGTCAATGGGAAACATGTATGTGGAATCCAATTTCCTGAACTGGTAACTGATTTTGATTAGTTAAAGTCAATTCCTTAAATATTTCTTTTCTTTTCTTCTTGATGTATTCTCAAACTTATTCAGACATAGTGAGCAATGGCAGTAACAAAGCCTTCATATGTGATGAGGCCACGTCTGCACACCAAATCTTAACCTGAGGTTAAGTTTTTGAAATGACAGCATAACTTAAAAAGTATATGGACCTAGTTCATGAAACTTGGCCATAAGGTTAATCAAGTATTACTGAACATCCTGCCTGAGTTTCATGTCACATGACCAAGGTCAAAGGTCATTTAGGGTCAATGAACTTAGACCATGTTGGGGGAATCAACATCAAAATCTTAACCGAAGGTTAAGTTTTTGAAATGTCATCATAACTTAGAAAATATATGGACCTAGTTCATGAAACTTATACATAAGGTTAATCAAGTATCACTGAACATCCTGCTTGAGTTTCACATCACATGACCAAGGTCAAAGGTCATTTAGGGTCAATGAACTTTGGCCGAATTGGGGGTATCTGTTGAATTACCATCATAACTTTGAAAGTTTATGGATCTGATTCATGAAACTTGGACATAATAGTAATCAAGTATTACTGAACATCCTGTGCAAGTTTCAGGTCACATGATCAAGGTCAAAGGTCATTTAGGGTCAATGAACTTTGGCCAAATTGGGGTATTTGTTGAATTACAGCCATAAATTTGAAAGTGTGTTGGTCTAGTACATAAAACTTGGACATAATAGTAATCAAGTATCACTGAACATCCTGTGCGAGTTTCAGGTCACATGATCAAGGTCAAAGGTCATGTTAGGTCAAAGAACTTTGGCCACGTTGGGGGTATTTGTTGAATTGCCATCATATCTCTATAAGTGTATTGGTCTAGTTCATAAAACGTGGAAATAAGAGTAACCAAGTATCACTGAACATCTTGTGCGAGTTATAGTAGTTTTCAAAATCAGCACTGCTGCTATATTGAATCGCGTGATGCAGGTGAGACGGCCAGAGGCATTCCACTTGTTATGTTACTCATTCCTTCTACGTAAATGCAGCATCTCTTTCTTTGATTAGTGATTTTTCATACCACCTCGCATAGTGAATTCAAGAACACAGTGAATGTATTGAAAATGCAGGTCAATTCACAATGAACAGCTGAGAGGTATTTTGTCCAAATTTTGGGAACGGGCCACAGGGACAGCAGATCATCCTAAGTTTTCTGAGCTTACGGAAAATTGCAAATACGTCATTTGTCCACGACATTGCTGTTTTGATTCACCAATTTCGACAAAGACTTCTTTGTTGCTAATTGTCATGAAGGGCACTCGACAATACATGTTCTATGTCCTTGAAAGCGTTCTACGTCGCGGTGCAAAAAGTCCCAAGTGTAATGAGATTTCTTCTGAAATTTTAAATTGTTTATAACTTTCATTGCTCCTGTTTATTGTTATTTGATAAATAAAGTTGTGAATTAATATTGACCCTTTCTATTTTTTTTTACAGACACTCTGATGGTCTCTGAGCCTGTTGCTAATCTAGCTGCTAAAACTGTATGGGGAGCCTTAAGAGGTATGTTTTGTAAGGCAGAAAAAATGGTTTGTTTTCCATAACTGACCAGCCCAAGTAAAACCTGCCAATTGTAATATTTGTATTCTAATTTAACCGGTAAAGAATATTTCCTCTGACCCTGATTCTGATAATTTTTGTCATTTTTAAAGAAAAATATGGTGAATGGCATGGTAGCACATTAGTAGAGGATACAAGCATCTGACCAACCCTCATGCTCCATTTTATGTGTGATGCCTCTTTGATACATGTACATGAGGAACCCCTGCTGCATGCGCCAGAAAACGTAGATCTACCGCGTAATAACTGTAATATTTTCTCTGTTATGGAACGCAAACATTATTTTGCCTAAAGAAAGGGGCAGCATACCATACCATAATTTGCTTTCATGAAATACTTCTATTACGTCTATAAAAATTACAATATGAATATTTATGTGAATGTCTAAAACTTGAATTCTTGAATTAAAATTTAACAAAGTTATACAGTATAGACATTATATAAATTTTCATTGATTGATTCTTTGTTTGAATTTCAATTTGGTCGTTATTTTATCTTTGCTGTTCTGGTTAAGATCATATTACAGTCCAGTAGTGTTACAATGTATAAGCCAAAACTTTTGATGGGGTCAGACATAGATATTGGGGCAAAATTTCTTAAAAGCTGTGAACGAGCAAAGGCAAGCATGTGAGCAAAACTTTTGACCTTTTCAATTTCAGAATCTAAAATCATTTCATAGATTTTGACTTAAAATTCATAGATTTTTATGTATTTCACACTTTCCTTTCATTTTCATTCCTTTTATCGTATTTTTGTAATCATGAAAATTTTTGGGCCGGTCCATGGCCCCCAAACCCCTTCATCTGTACATCAATGCTATAATTCCATGTATTTATTTAATCTTTTCAGGTCTGGAAACATTCAGTCAGCTCATTTATGATGGAGCATTAGCTGGTCAGGTGTGTATAAAGTATATACTTCAATTACTCTATTTGAATAGATGGACTGAAAATGAGTCTTTTGCATTTATTTTCACCATTGAACGCCCGTAGACCTGTTTCATTCGCATTGTTACAGAAATATGTACATGTATTCGTGTGATTTCCTTTTGGCCACAAACGAGCGTGTGTTTTCTGTACTCTTATCTTCTTATTTACTTTGAGGCATTTTATCATTCAATCATTTTCTGCCTGTATGATGTAATATGCATTCTTTCTATAGTGTGAACATTTCAACTAGAGCTTGATATCATAGTTGATTGACCACTTTTGCATGTACTGTAAATTTATGATCCCATTTACAAGAATTTCCCACTTCAGAGGCGTCTGCATGGATACATGTACATTCACTTTCAAAAGCACAATGTTAGGTACCGGTACCTATTGTATGTTCTTTATAAGAAAAAAAATCAATGCAACCTCATTAAATCTGGACATCTCAAACAGGAAGTCAATTAAAAAGAGAAAATCATCCTCAATGACAATACAAAGGTTCAGGTTCTTTGTTAGCAGCTATGACTCATATCTCACAGTAGTAAAAGAAGAGCTTTCATCAAAGGCTCTGGGACTACATGTAGGTCAAACGTTACCCCCTTTTCTTTTTCACTATTGTACAGGGTTCCTCCTAAGATTATCAAGATATTGTATAAATAGAAAGCCGGGGACACTAGATTAATTACTGGCATGAATAGCAAGTTGAAACTGCATTACAATAGAATCTCTTCTGGGTGTCATTGTGGTGGATCAATTAATGACAAGATGTGACTATTTTGTGTGGAGAAAATTTCTAGTCAGCCATTTTTAAAGGACAGTCAAACATGGTTTACTGACTATCCGTCTGTAAACACCCATCATTTTGTTCCCCTTTAAATGTTGTTTCCTGTTGACTGGTGAATTACATTGTCCTGTCCAGAAAGCCTGTTTGCCATTTTTCTGAAGCCCGGTTTAACTTAAACCATGGTGTAACGCTGTGCTAGAATTATGGGAAGCCAAAAATGCCAAATTTTGTAAACATTGTGTATTGAGTTCCAAAAGTTCATTGTGCTCTTTCATCATGCGATATGATGAAGAGAACTAATTCAGTAATCATTCCCAGACAGATATGAATTATCCAATTAACATATGAGCTTATAAATCCAACATGTACTGTTAAAGATTAGTGCCACAATTGGCTATCCATAGTTAGACCACAACTTAAAACTCGAGTTTAAATTGAACTCAAATTCATTGGGGCATTTCATGAAAATTGTCATCTCTGACTAAATTGTCAGTGCTGTCAATATCAGTGAAATCCTTGGTTTTGATTGGTTGAGAGGCGATGGCTTCTGACTGTTACTATGGTAACTGTTGGTGAAAGACAAAGTTGTCAGAGCTCACAACTTTTATGAAACGTTCCCCAAAATATGGTCCCATCTGTCTATAGAGACCACCTTTATTGTCTCCCTTGGTTGGTCTTTCTAAACATGTTTCACTGTCTAAATTATCATTAAACCCCATAACAGAAAATGTGACGTTTATATCAATTATTTTCCTTTTTACAGCTTGTCGTAAACAAGACATCAATCACAGATTTTCCACGCTTCAAATATCGCGGTCTCCTGGTAGACTCATCGAGACACTTTCTCAGTATGTCTGCTGTCTTCAAATGTCTGGTAAATATGTATTATTAATATTTTTTTAACCTAATGAAAGATTACTTGAATTCAAAATTATGCTTGTAGTGAGTATATAGAGAAAACACACAAAAAAGACAAGTTTTAACACTTTTTGTTATAAAATTATCAAAATGATGAATATCTGTGTACTTTAATCACTTTATTACAGGTTTTTAGCATTTAAGTATTTATTTCGATATTAGTATTTGTATATTAAAAAAATAACTGTGGTGAGTTTCTTTGCAGATATTTAACACCCTTACTTTTTGTCTCACCCACCAGAGGTGAAGTTGAGACTTACATATTTAGGGATCCAAATGTCGTCCGTCCGTCGTCCATCACAAACATTATGACACATAACTCTGCAACCGTAAGTCACTATTCAACCAAACTTAGATGGTAGATGTACTTCTAGGATCTGCATGTTATGCTGCATTCGGAGATCACATGATAAGGTCAAAGGTTATTTTAGGTCAACATTGAAGTTTTCATGCAAGACTCTTATGACACATAACTCCACATCTGTAAGTCAATTTCAAATCAAACTTGGGTTGTAGCTGTACTTAGGAGACCTGCATTGTGTTCGGAGGTCACATGGTAAGGTCAAAGGTCGTATTGAGGTCAACATTTCAATTTACATGCAAGACTCTTACGACAAATGTTATTCCATCCCAGTTATTTCACAATGAACTTTTGATACAATTCTGTTGCGTGCCCTTGTAAATCACGATATTTCTGGTCATTTTCACAAGTGGGCGATACGCAACATCGCTCATGCCTTGTCTTAATGATAACCTTTCTAACACTTACCTTCAAATATTCTAGGCATTTCATATCAGGATACTACATAGAAATATTGTATCCAATTTTTTTTTGCCCAATTTCATGCGTGCAAAGTGGCTTTGTACCAAAAGAAAGGAAAAGAATATTTTATTTTCAATATGAGGACCTGAGGGTTTCAATTTTAGGCATTTGGATATAGATTTAACCATGAATATACATGTACCTGTAAGATTATTAATATATTATTATTTATTTTCGTTTTATCTGACAACATAATCAAACTTTGAAAATGAATAATCTTTAGTCATCAAAACGTAATATACTTAGGCTTTAGTCGCATATTCTTCCTTTTTTCTTTCTCTCTTTAACAGGATGCAATGGCCTATAATAAGTTCAATGTATTCCATTGGCACATCGTGGATGATCAGTCATTTCCTTATGAGAGCAAAGCATTTCCTTCAATGAGTGAAAATGTGAGTTAGATTTTCATTTTATGCTATTTAATGGTATCTTCAGAAATATTCTAAGAGTTGCAATTAACCGTAACTGTAGGGAAATTCTCACTCCACATCTTTTCACATTGACTAAGCAGTAGGGCATCAGGAAAGCAACAGAGAAATCCTGTATGCGGCAAAGAATTGGACATGACTTTTATTACAGTACCTGTTAAACCGTTATGATGTTATGATGCACTCGATTCGTCAAGAACCATATAAGAACTAAGGATTTTATGGAAAACTCTATTTTTACTTGCCTCCCAAAAAAAGTTGAATTATCAAAAATATAGTATAAAATCATGAAAATAAAAAACCAACATCCAATAAAAAAATGTGCATAAATGAAAATATTGCCCATTAAACCTGTTGGCAATGTTGAGCTTGTGTTTGCCAAATTTTATCTGCCTGGAACTTTACGTTTTCACCAATTACAATCGCCTTATCTGTTCTGTATGTTACCAATGATCACATAATATGGTGTTTAGAAATTTGGAGTAGAAGTGGCCATTTGGAAAAAGTGAACAGGGGTCTCTAATCATAATGTAATTAATAATATTCACTGTTTTATTGTCTGTCTGTTCTCTTTTCATAAAAATAATAATGCTGTTCTTGTATAGCGCATATCACATGATGTCATAACATCCCAAAAGGACTTGGATATTATTATCCTAGCTTTGGCCCCACAGTCTTTTACAGGGCGGAGGCATTTCAAGGAATAAATTCCTGCCATTCACCTCACCTAGGTTGATTGCAGCACAAAGTAGATGAATTTCTTGCTGAAGAATTATACGCCATGGCTGGGATTCGAACCCACGACCCTCTGTTTCAAAGCCAAAAAACTAATCCACGTGGCCACAACACTCCACATGTCACATAGAATCGGCGTCTTATGAATCACATCTGAATCCTTTGCTTCCAATCAACCAGGACGCATACGACCAAAACCATGTGTACACCAGGGAGAACATCAAAGCTGTGATCGACTACGCTCGCCTGCGAGGCATCCGCGTCATGCCCGAGTTCGACACGCCCGGCCACACCCAATCCTGGGGGTCGATACCTAATCTTCTCACCCCTTGTTACTCCGGGACCAAGCTTACAGGTGGATATGGTCCTATCGACCCCACCGTTGACAGCAACTACGATTTCTTGAAGACTTTCTTTCAGGAGGTTGTCGATCTGTTTCCAGACAAGTATGTCCACATGGGAGGAGATGAGGTCAGCTTCACTTGCTGGTAAGACTTACATTTTTTTGGTGCAAAGGTTTTGTCGACTTCTTTAAGTGTGACTGTTAGATCATGAATAATAATAGTAAACACTTCTTTTATTGCGCATATCACATGACTGTAACATCTTTATGCCCTTCCAAAGGACTTGGATAGTATTACCCCGGATTAAGCTTTGCAATCTGAAATATTTACTGCACACGCATTTCAAGGAATTAATTCCTGCCAGGAACCCATTTTCCTCACCTGGGTTGAGTGTGAGTGCAGCATCACCTTCATCAATGGTGATTATTTGCTTTATACTATGACTACAACCAACACATCATCTATTGCTACTAGAAAAACTACTTGTAAAACAAGTACTACTCTTTACTCAACGAGGAGGAGCAACAGCATCAGAAGTTTCTTGAAGGCTTTTTGATCCTAAGCTTTTTTAAGTTTTGAAGGCTAGTTATCACAAAGGTTCATAATTTATTCAGTGGATTTTTAATAGGGTTCAGTGATTTAAAAAAAAAAAGCTCTGTATTTTTGTAAGGTCATTTGATCAAAGAGCAAAGTTTGGTTCATTTGTCAAAAGAAAAGACAATTCATTTGACAAAAAAATGTATATTGAGATCATCAATATTAACAAAAAAATGTAGAAGGGACAAAAGCCTGAAAAAAAGTGTAATATAAATATAAATGGACTACTATGAGAGGCATGCTATTTTTTCCAGAGGATCAAGGGGACTGCAACATGAGGATTTGCCCAAGAGCATGATTGGACTGGTGTGGTACCCGCAAGTCAAAAGTATGTTCTACCAATGGACTTGGCCTATACATGTATGTAGTTAGTGTTTAGAAAAGAAGACATTTAGATATAAAAGAGCCTCTTGGTGTTTTTGTCTTTATTTTTGTGAATGTACAAGTTCTTTCCACCAAATCAACAGGGTTTTTTTAATAGATCAAATGATTCTTTTCAAAGATTAGAGATTTCAGCTTTCTTCATATCTTGATATTTACAGGAAGAGCAACCCACAAATAACTACCTTCATGCAACAACACCAGTACGGAACAAATTACAGCAAGCTTGAGGAATATTATGAGCAAAGATTACTGGACATCATGGCCGACCTACAGACTGGATATACTGTGTGGCAAGAGATCGTAGACAATAACGTCAAGGTCAGTTCACATCTTGAAGTTCTTTGGATTTGAGGAACTAATAGATAAAGGAGAATGAAACCATTGGAATAAGAAAGCTTGTGTGAAAACGGGGAAATAGAAGAGCAAGATGAATGAAAGTTTGAGAAAAATTGGACGAACAATAGGAAAGTCTCTTTAGGGACAGTGATTTTCCGTTTCAAAAAATTGCCTTTTCCGTTTCAGAAAATCGGAAATTCCGTTTCAGCATGCCAGAAAACGGAAATTCCGTTTCCCCATAGACTTTGTGTACACGGAAAATTGGCAATTCCGTTTACCATTCAGTAGCAATATATCACTCGCGCTGCGCTGGTCAAAATTTGTATCTGCCACTGTACCAACAACGCAGTAGAATCCGCTCTAATCGGATCTATGCGGGTACACAAAATATTTTCACAAACATATCTGACATAAATACATCCTTACCTTTCACATTATTAGCATTATTTTTTTGTTAAATTAAATTTTATCGATAATTTTGGGGTTTTTTGGACATCGTTTCGACCAGTCAGCGACTGTAGCCTATCCGCCATTTTGGATTTCAAGACCGGAAGATCGTGCTGTTACATCTTCAAACGTAGAGGGCAGCAACACACGACCGTGTTGTTTGCATGTGAATGTTTTCGATACGGCCGACCCCGCCGCCGGCCAAGACGCGGGCGAGGCCCGCGGGGTACGATCGAGAGTGATGGAGTCAAGAGCAGTCACGATGTGTGAATTGTCATACTTTGTAGTGAAGTGAGATCGTGTTTTGTGAGGTTTTGTGGCCAGTTAATATTCGTATTTTGTTGAGATTTTGGAGTAATTACTGTTGCTGTTCTGTGTATTCTGAGGAAAAAATATGTTTTCCGTGATTTTCCGTTTGAAATGGCACTTTCCGTTTCAAAAGGCAATTTCCGTGAATTCCGTCCGTTTTCCGCGATCGCGGAAAATCACTGTCCCTATCTCTTGAACCCATGGCATACCTTTTTGTAAAGATTGATCTGTTTCCTTGTCAAATTTTGCAACAATCTTTGGATATAACACAATATAACATGAGAATGATGAAAGATACTATCAGATTAAGTTTGTATGTACATGTATGTGTAGTCTGTATTATCCAAGATAAAAAATGTGCCGTGGGTAATATACATTAATTCTCATATTTTTTTATATGAATAAGGTTTTTCTTCTATTTAAAAAATAAATAAAATATTCATCTTTACTTGTTTGGAGAGTTTGCACTACTGCTATATTGAATTGCATAATGCAGGCAACGCTGCTGGAGGTGTTCCACTTGTTATTTCCAAAATCTGTATGTATTTCTGACAATTTGGAAGTAAAATCGCAAAAATGTCTAAAATGGAGTTCACTTCCTCACAGCAAAATATGATCAGCAAATTGAAAAATTCTTTGGTATGTGACCACCCTAAAACCAACAGTCCGGACTTTTTGCATTTACTCTGGGGAAACTCTCTGCAACGCACCAATTCATTTAAAAATGCTACTCAATCACAATGGAGATCTGAGGGGCTTTTGTCGAAAGTTGGTGGACTGGGACAGCATCGGAATCTCTTGACTCTGGACAACGACATATCTGCAACTGTTTGTCCGGTGCAAATCTTCAGATCTGCTATCCCAGTCCACCAACTTTCGACAAAAGCCTCTCAGCTCTCCATTGTAGTTTTAATTGCATTTTCAAAGGAATCGAAGCATTGTAGAGTTTCCACGTAGTAAATGCGAAAACTACCTATTATGTCGCAAGGGAAGGTTCTCTGTAAATAGTCAAAATAGTAATTTGGTCTTCAATATGTAAATTTTTTAAAAAGTCGCTCATCCCAGAGAGTAATTCCAGGCTTTTCTTTGTACTGTCAAAGATTGAAGATGCAAAGTTGAGTAAATGACAAGATTAAAGAGTTTCATTTACACCATTTTTGCGGGGACTAGTTGGAAGTTTTACAAAGATTGCACAGTGACACCTCTCATGTTCATGTGAAACCTGAACTTTAATTGTTCTCTCCTTATTTATTTAAAGCTTTCCCTTAATTTATTCCGCATTCGATCAAGTACTTGTGTGCATTATTGTTGATCACTTTTGAAGAGTAATATATATCACTTTAAAGCTTAGGATATGCTTTTTCAAGCTCAATTAAAATCTCAAAATTCATTTTGGGCCACTTATTGTTGGTTTTGGGTTGGAAGGTCACTTATATTTGATAAACTTTGATACTCAAAGAGGCATATCTCTAACTATACAATTATGGTCTTGATATGTTTCAGGTACGGGCTGATACTGTTGTACATGTATGGAAGAATCCTTACCCAAATGAACTTGCTAAGGTTACTGCTATGGGCTACAAATCCATTCTTTCTACTCCTTGGTACCTGAACCTCATAAGCTATGGCAATGACTGGAAAAAATACTATGCTGTGGAACCGACACAATTCAATGGTAGTCACCAAACATTTTCACCAGCACATCTCTAACTAAACAATTATCTTGATGCGTTTTACATATAGGTACGGGCTGATACTGTCGTACATGTCTGGAAGAACCCGTACCCGAGTGAACTCGATAAGGTTACGGCAAAGGGCTTCAAAACCATTCTTTCCACTCCTTGGTATCTTAACTACATAAGCTACGGCGATGACTGGAAAAAATACTACGCTGTGGAGCCAACACTTTTCAACGGTATTCCCCAACAACCCATCTATATGATTCTTGAATCACACTTTTAAAGCATGTCTACAGCTTCTGTAAAGGATTAACAATGTGAACTATGTCCGCTTGTCATTGAACGTATATTACAAAAGCGTAGTTCCATTGAATACATTTTTTACCCATCAGAATTTAATTGAATATGGCATTTTTCCGGTTGTTAGGATTTGAATTTAAATCTCGGCCCTCTCTCGGTAATGATTTTATTTCTATTTAAAATAGCCCTTTGAGCTCTTGCTTTATAATTTTAATGATGGGATATTGGAAAGCTAATGGCAAAGATCATATCTTGTAATTTCAGCCCATTTCTTGCCTGTAAAGGTCTGTTGTATAAACGAGACAAAAATATGCGGATATTTTTGTTTGATCGGACAACCAACCGAAGTAAATTTTTATGTAAATTTAGTAAATTTTCCAATTAATCACACATTTGGTTTTATGTCCTTCACACCACAATTATTTTGGGGCACGTACATAATTATAATCTCTTTAATGAATTAAAATAGTGACATGCACTTTTTGGAGGGATTTTCCAAAACTACAGATAGGCTTTAAGCTTAGAGCTCATGATTTGATTTCATTAGAGCAGACTGAAATTATTCATGCCAAACCTCACAATAACTTTCTTTTTGTTTCTTTGAATGAAAATGAATTCTGCGTTAATCGCATGTTGAAGACTTTAATTGGCTCACTTTTTTAGCAGCAACACTTAGTCTGTCACCCTTTCTCACTACCCTTGCATGCCCCCCCCCCACCTCCTCTCTTTCCGGGGAGGACCTAAACCTCCCACCCGGCTCACAACAAGTATCAAGTCACCTAGAAAGAGGTTCACTATAATAAGACAGTATGGTCATTTGGTCATGGTTTAAAATTTACTAATCTGAAGGGGTAAGGCACCTTGCAACAGTCAAATCTACATCTTTAAATGCAGGAATCCTAGAAACATCTTTTTGCAAATCCTCCCATTCATAATAGATAAAACAAAGTGGGAAAGCTGCCATTTTGGAGGACAAACAATATATAAATCCTCTACATCAAACTGTGATCAATCAATGATTTTATGTTCTAATGCATTGATTTCCCATTGTTATGTCCTCCTTGGTCTTGTCACGCAGGAACCCTCTATATACAGCAGCTTTTGAGCATTTCTTATTGTTTTTTCTATCATGAATGTAGGATTAATTATAATAAGATGCTTTAGGGATTCCTGCATGAAGGGTGCAGCTCTAAATTTTGGTAAAGTGTCTTGGGCATCTCCACCTGTTTTAAAAAAGTTGTAAATTACAACAAAACACACATTTTTTTAACAAAGCTATTTTTTAGAGTTTCAGTAGGTCTTGCCCTGTAAAGCACACTTTATATGTGAGTGAACTCCTTATCCTGTGAATCTCTTCTTGAAATTATTTTTTTCATTGAATTTCGATGAAATTTTTGATGTACAGCGTATGGATTTCAACAAGTTTAATATCATTTTAAAGCTTTAGACATTGCTCTTTCAAACTGCATAACACTTTTGGCCGACTTATCAAAGATATTAAGCTGTGAGTTACCATAATCTTGCCCCCCCCCCCGTCCTTTGCCAAAGGCTGGAGATGTGTACCAAATAACAAGGATCCACTCTCATAACATGATATAAAATACCATGCAGACATTAGAAAAATTGCACATACTTGTTTGTTACCCTTGAACAAGTCCAAATGCCCTCGGCAAAGAACTGGGGGTGGTTTCACAAAGAGTTAAGCTAAATGAAAGTAGTTGCAGTAAAACACTGATTTCATGAGAAAGTCTGTAAAACCAAGGTTAGGTATTACTATATCATTGTAGATCTAGATCGGGTACAGTTACATAAACTGAACTTTGTGAAATCATAAAATCTAAGCTGAAAAACGATCACACTGAAGATCGCCAACACAGACAGGCATACGTGGGACAGTGTATATTATTGCTGGAATAAAGACCCGACGGAAGTGCCCGAATCCGTGCTTATTTTGCTTATTTCTCAGCAATTACACAATTTCTTCCAGAATCCTTTGGCACATATTTTCTATTCATACAAACAGGCACTTGGATTCTGTAAAAAAGTCATTTTGAGATTGTTACCACAACTGGCATTTATCTTTAAGTGTGACTTAGAGTCATGCTTAGTGCTGATTTGCACATGATATGTAACGCAGAATCTTATTGGCTAATATGCAGTAGCATGTGTCTTCTTAGCATGATTTGACCAATGTGGTCATGCCTTTTATTCGACACACAACTGGACATTTTAGCGCCAATCTAAGTCACAATTAATTCTTTGTGAAACACCCCTCTGTTTAAAAGGTACCTTTGCATGTAATTCTTACTTAGTCGGACCTCAAAGATGTGTATTATTTGTATACTATAATGATGATTTCTGTGTACTTTGTTTTACTCCGTAGGTACCAATGCTCAGAAGGAATTGGTGATCGGTGGAGAAGCATGCATGTGGGGAGAATATGTGGACTCTACTAACCTAATTCAGAGAACTTGGTAAGATCCTTCTCTGTGTTTTGTGAGAATGAGGTTATTTTTTCTGCAAAGTCGTGTATGGACAGATTGATTTAGAGCACACAAAGGTTTTGAGCTGAAGATGTGCGAGACATAATTGTTCGCATTTGACAGAGATCGTGTTGCCCGACGCATAAACATGAGAAACAGGGATATCCCTCGTTAGAGAGACAACCGCTTCTTTGATCGGAAATGTGGTCGGATATCCCTGTTTCAAAATCTTCATTAGAGGATCCAAGATATTTCATTTCCAAGCGCTGTCAACACTGCATGGCCAGGTAATCCCTCTTAACTAACTTTTCACTTCTGCAGGCAAGCCTGAGTGTTGAGCCTGTGGTAAACACTAGACAGCAGCTGTGATATTACATATACTAAGAACAGCTCTGCCTGAACTAGGCCCTTCAGAACGAAATTATTGTATATCATATTTAATCAAGGTTTCATAGAGCATACATTGTAATTAGAAATCCAGTGTTAATTTGTTTTCAATTTCGAATGAAAACATTGCGAAAAACAATATACTACATGAGATATTGACTTGATATTGCAATTTTTGTCACATACATTTGCTAAAAACACCACAAAGATTTTCTTTATTTAGGGAGTTAGAGGAAAAAGTATGATTTTGCAAACTATTAGCAAAATCAAATAATAGCAATTTGCATGAAATAAATTGCTATATAATTTTGAATATTATGTCCAAGACAACCTGCGTGCCAATTTTCAGTGTGATTGCGCGGCCGACGTCCAAAATCTCAAGGGGGGCGGGCCTGTGAGCCCCCCCCCCCCCTCCCCGACCATATGATCATCCAAAACACCCGGCATACATAGGATTTAAGGCACATTATCAGCAGATTTAAAGGGGGCTTTGACACCATTCGGATATCTGCTTTTCAAGATCTATACATAGAATGAGAAGTGGTACGGTGTATTTTCTTGTATTGTAGAAAACGAAAAAGTAGAAACATGTGCCTTACGTGGTTTCTCAAACTGATTGGTTATTTTTCATTTTTCACAGGCCTCGAGCAAGTGCGGTAGGTGAGCGTCTGTGGAGCGCCAAGAGTGTGACATCAGCGGTGACTGCAGGACCAAGACTAGTAGAGCATAGATGTCGTATGATCAGGTGAGAGAAAAATTAGGTTGAATGAGTTCAAACGATCAATCTGCATCCACCTTCTTCATAACTTAAAATGGGTCACCATACACATTTTTCATTGAAATTGCATCTTTGATAATACTACATTTGCCGCAAGTGGAATTTGAACATTAAAAGAAATATTTAACTGGAATTAAAGAAATTTTCAACTGAATGATGAATCCTTAATGTATGACAGAATAAGGATTAATCACCTCTCTATGAGATTCCAGGAAACCCAATATTTTACTCTAAAACCCTCCTCGACATTTTCTGCGACCATTCTGGTATGCAAAATTTTTCGACCATGCCAGTTGCTGACTTTTCACTTTGAAGTCTTGCGCATTTTGAGACCAAATTCACGATGCCCGGGTATGTGATTTGAAAATTACGCAACATTACATAAGTGCATGTCAGACCAAAAATTGCTCCAAAACACGATTTTGTGTCAAAGGTCAATTTAAATTGAATTTTCTCACCTTATTCATAAAGATATGATTATTTCTACTTTCATCAGCTGAAATTAATTGATTATAGCATAATTGTGCTTCAAAAAGGTTCTGATAAAAATTGGCGAAAAAAACCAAATGAAAACAAAGAAATACATAAGAATTCATAATACAATAAAATACATAAGAAATTCATTTTCAAGACCAGGATCTTTTTCATTTGTAATTGTTGACAATGGTATAAAGAATGTTTACACCAAAAAATAGCACTCTATGAGCTTCTTAAATAGTGAATTAGTGCAAAAAGTATGATATATGCATAGATTAGCATAATTCGTTCATATTAAAAAAATCTGATTTGGAAAAATCAATGATACAGCCTTGTAGATTGCATCCCACACTATTATCATGCCAATTTTCATGGCGTTCGCGTCTCTGCGCGATCGGCGGCCGAGAAACCAAACTTGGGTTGTAGATGCCTTCAGGGGGCCTGCATCCTAAGGCGCTGTCAGAGGTCATGTAATTCGCGAAATTGCGAGGATGTG
The DNA here is from genome assembly GCF_037042905.1 of Lytechinus pictus. Lineage (NCBI taxonomy): Eukaryota > Metazoa > Echinodermata > Echinoidea > Temnopleuroida > Toxopneustidae > Lytechinus > Lytechinus pictus. The sequence continues at coordinate 14,082,797 of NC_087249.1, forward strand.
ATAGGTAAATTCTATGGTAGGTTTGATTTGCTGTTGATACAATTCTGTTGTTTGGATCTAGATTGTACTAGTTACATGTATTTCCACAAGTGGGTGGTCGAGACACAGTATTGCTTTTGCCCTGTTTAGGTTTATGAACAACTTTGTTGATAACTGCTAAAGATGTGGTCAAGGCCGGTACTTCCGAGTCACAAGGCCACTGGAGAAACCTCTCATAGACTACGTACATGTGACTCAGACCGAGGACAAGGCCGGCAAATTGTGGCCTCAAGGCAGGCCACGACTACATCACTGAATTAGCTGTATATGTATCAAGCCATGTTTTCTTTTCTTTTCTCTCTATCATTGTTTCAGGCGTGGCCTTCAAGTTGAACCAGTTACGGGACCGAACTATTGCCCCTATGAATATGAAGACTGAGATCTGCCAGATTGCCATACTCTTGTTATTCCGTTGTCTCTGTTTGGTTTAACTTTGTGTGTGTGTTTTTTTCCATAGATATAGGTTTTATAAAAACATAATTTAGTAATTATCGTATATAATAATAATAATCTAGGTTTATTTACCCAGGGAAGCCGCTTCAGTTCTGAAAACTGTATATGATAATATACAGTATATACGGTATATGATAATAAACTGATGGTGTAAGTGTAAAGTTTAAGGTAAGTAATAATTTCTCAGAAATAAGTATGCCTACATTTGTAATCAGTAATTGCAATGATTTTGTTGTTGTTTGTTTGTAGAATGGTAATATTAATCCCAACCGGGGGGGGGGGGGGGGGGCATCTTCAGATGCAGACTTGGAGAACACTGAATGTTATGTAGTTATGCAGGCAATAATGTCAGCATGCATAGCAATACCACAAACACTGTGTTTACACACGAATTGGCTCAAGTGTTTAATCCTCAAGCAGGGTCGAACGCTGCGAAGAGGGCAACTGTGATCGCGTATATACTGAAACAAAAAAAGGCGAGTTCGACACAGCCCGCGGATCATGAACGGAAGTAGAATAGACGTAAAAAAATATATGCTGTATTTGACCTAGGTTATGCGGGATCGACACAACTTTCTGTTTACACATGAAATAATAGGCGAGTCTGACTTGGCTCGCGAGTTGAAAGCTACGATTTAGGCGGATCAAAAAAGCAGTGTTCGACAAGGCTCGCGGATCACACTGATCGCGTTTACACAGCATAGAATTGCTATGTTTAGCATGGCTTGCGTGTCGAACCCGCGAGCCAAGTCACTTTGTAAACACTGTGTAGGACAAACTGTATACACTTATACAAGATGTATCAATAGAAATGTAATTCACAGTTTCTCGATTGTTCATAAGATGATTATGGAATTAAGAATTATAAAACTTGTATTGCATGATGCTACCACTGCCAGCATTCGATACATGTATCTAGGACTATAGACCACTACACAATAATTTTCGAAAAAAAAGTAGTGCAAATATCAGCTGATTACTCCCACTGCGTGCAGATGGGCAAATATTGAGAATGTGCTTACGAACGATGCAGCTATGCAATCAATTTTATCATCATTGTTTTTAACATTAAAAATAATTTTTCTCAATATCAGTATGTTAGGAGCAATAGGCTCTTATGAAATAAAACTCAAATAGGTTATAATACATTAAAAAACGTGCTGAGACTTTGTGGATGTTCTTATACCTTTGATTTGTCATTATAATCTGTGTTAAGCATGAAAGAATGCAATAGAGCTCTCTTATTTCAAGGAGTATGTACCAATCTATTGTACTTAATTTACTCAGATTTCTTCGTTATATACCTTGTGAACTCCACATATCAAAAATCTCTAATTCAAGGGAAAATATGTCATGAGCACATAATTAGGGTATGTGGCCAGAAAGAATATTGTAGACCGAATAATTTGATGCAATATTAATGTAGTAAAGGTTTATGCTCGAAAAATCAGTACCTATTCTTTACTGTGATGTAAGTTTCAATAGCTCCAGGCATGACTGCAATGAATAAATCCATATGTCAGTGAAGTCGTAATCTTACAAGTGTTGCTGTAAAGTCCATTGCAAAAAACCAGTTCAATGATTAACATAAAAATTATTTTATAATAACCTTTTAGTATCAACTCTCAACTTAATTTCACTGAAATCAGGTTTAAAATGGCATTTACTGGAGCTCATGTAGAAGTATGACATCATTGGCATCTGTATTCATTCAATCATTGCAGCCATGCCTTTATTTTGCGCAAATCAAAATTTATATTGAAGTAAAGAAAACCTCCTGTAAGCATGGCTATAAGTCACGCCCCCCCCTCAGATTATTGAAGCATAAATCAAATTATTTCCGGAGTTGGTACTCTTTCAGGCCATATATAATAATCATGCGTTCATGACATGTTTATCTCTGCATTCAAACATTTCTATTCAGCATATGTGGCGTATAATACATGTTATAGTCATGCAGATCATGTTGTAAGTCTTTCTATGTATCAACACATTTTATACTACATATTTTGTATATTTGCTTTTATAAGTGGAATGATAAACTGAAGTGGAAATTTGAATATGAAATCTAAAGTCTTGTAATCTAGGAATATCAATATTTTACTTTTTTAGACCAGTGGTTGAAGAAAAAGGGTTCAGACTTTACTCGTTGGATCATGCAATTAATGGAAGGATTATGCGTATCATATTTGATGATCATTGGAAATGTCAAAGCTTGTGCACTTGTACTGATTATGTAGAGAAGGTGTCTTTTCACCAAATCTTTCTTTGTCAATCTCTTCTAAGTGTAGATGGCATTGTTGTATCTATCAAAATCTGTCTCGGTGCATTATACCCCCACATTCCAAATTTACTGATTAAATTCTCTGTTTTTTTTTCTAAATGTATTTTTGTATTCTCGTTATTGAGTACCTACAGTATGTTGTATTTTGGTATGTTGTAAACTTTATAATAATGTCAAAGACATGATCTTTTTTTATATAAATGTGGAAATAAACTTTGTGAACTGTGCTTATGTCTGAACCTCAATGCTCAAATTACATTAAAACCTATGAAATTGTACATATTGGATTGTGCTGTTTAGTTCTGTCTATACATATGTGGGCAAATTGATATAGGATCTATATATGACTATGTACATGTATATCATGTGAAAATGTGTGTAACTGTGATTGGTCGAATGGGATTCATTAGAAAAAAAATTACCTATCAACACATGGAGGGAGTGTTTCATGAAAGGACTTGTCAGACGTTTATCTGACAAGTCTTGTTTTATATGATAGTTACCATAGGAACTGAGTGTCTCAGCCAATCAATATCGAGGAAAGTTGTCAGATCTGGCAACTTTTCAGATGAGAAATGTTAATGTAAGTCTCCCCAGGGCTCAGTGGCGGATCCAGGATTCGCAAGGCGGAAAGGAGAAGGGCCTTGATTTCTATTAAAGGAAAAAAGATAACAAAAAAATTGTTACCACCTACAGGGTACATTTTCCATCAAAATTGTTGAGGCTGCAAGCCTACAAAATCCTTTGGTTTTGGCAAGCAAGGCCAGGGAGCACATTTGCACTTTCATAATATATACAAAAAATTTGTGTAGAGCCCTGCCCCGCTCTGCACTGTGATGGACTACCTTCGATTGAACGATTTTTCCATCTCCATTTTTCAAACCAAAGTTTTTAAAATAGCCTCTCAGGCTTGCAGTCTGTAATCGAATGTAAGCTAGACCTTTGTTTGTTTTCTAAATTGATTTTGAAAGTGCATTGGATCTTTCTTCTGTTTTTTCACTATTCTCTATTTCATAACAATATTTTAGAATTTCATAAGAAATACAGATATTTATTGTCTGCTGCAGCTTTTAAGCTGTGACTATCAAGCTTGATTGTGGTTCCAAATTTTGAAAACTCGTCATATATTTGTTTGTTTTCAGCACAACTTTGGCTCTTGTTGGAAAGTCAAATTTCATAATTGTCAAAACCACTAGATTTCTTTTTTTGTAGGGTTGGTTTATGTTGGTTTTGTTTAACTTTCTAAAGACATTGCTTTTCATGAGATATGCCTTTGATTTCATAATTGACTGCAGCTAGTACATGTACAAGCATATTTCTAGACACTAGATGAAAGAAATGAAAGAAATATTTACAAATACTTACCCAGACAATGTATATAGAAAATATGTTTTTATCACAATTTACAAAATCAAAGTAAAATGTTCATTTCTATATGAAAAAATCAGACAATTGTCTCAAATCTGCAGCCATTGCTCAGTTTTGATGATTAATTTGTATGTTTTGTCTTGTCAATTCCAGACTGCTGCTCTATACTACAGGAAAACTTTTATTTGAAATGAGAATATTAGAGCACTTTATTTTCTTTGGTATTTTTGTACCCCTTCCTGTTTTAAAATACCACAATAATTGCGACTTAACATCCTTTCCAATACATTGCCTGTCTACATCAAACACTCTAAGTATTCGATAATTTCTCTGATGGTCATTCGTTTGAGGGGAGATTTCTGCGTACAGACGGTGCCGATGAAATTGAGCTCGTCGTTGTACGCAGCTGCGACCCCCATCAACTTCAGGACACGGCCGAGCTGGAACACATCGCTCATGATGGTGGTGCCCTGATCGTCGAGGGCACACTCCGGAGCAATGTGCGTGTAAATCTCCTGTTAGTTTAAAAACAAAGAAACAAACCAGCTTTAAAACATGTAACACTTTATAGTTGGAAGGTGACAGATACATATTAAAACCGTACTATTTACATGTATTTTCCATTCTTGAATAATGCTGTATGAGCTTTGTATGTGCAGGTTCCCAAAGCACTTTGTATATTCTTACCATACACTGTAGCTTGAGATTTAGCAATTAGTATTTTATACTTTTAGTCATATTTTGTAGATTTCATCAGGTAAACGAGGCGAAAGACTCATCTAAAGGCAGTTTATTTTTCATGAACAAGATCAGTTTGAGGGTGTGCTGCTTAGGCTACACAAAAATAGGGAACTTCCAAAATAAGGACATGTGGTTGTTAAATGGAAGGAAACAAGTTTTTAGCTGATCTACACACCTTACCTCTTCAAAAAAGGTTGTATAAGAAAAATGTTTTAGCAATTGTATATTATATTGAAAATTTACAATATTACATGTAAGTTCAATCTCAGTCCGGCAGTTGTCAATTGAGCGGTACTCTTTGACAGACCATACTTACCTTTCTCCTATACTTCTCCTTTTCCTGCTGAGAAAGATAGCAGAAGAAAGGAGATGCCTGTGGGAAGACCAGCCCGAAGTCAACGATCACCGCCTCCCAGCGACCCGTCCGGGTCTTCCTTAGGAGGCAGTTGTCCTCCTTGAGGTCATTCATGAGGTATCCCATCCCATGCATCTGACCAAGGGAGATGGTGATATCGAGAGCTAGCTGATACCTGAAAGAAAGCAGAAGAGGATATTGGTAAATATCCATTTGATTTTGGAATGATATTTTTTTAAAGGAGACTGCTTAACTGATTCTACAGAGATTAACTTATACATCAACCATTAGTGTCATTTGTGCATTCCATGTTTCAACAAGCAGTGCCAACTGATCTTGTAGGTGTCTTTTGCTACCTAGGTGATTCTTGTAGAGTATACATGGTCCTCTTGACATTTGTTATTTCACTGTTAAAATTAAAAAGGTACTTACCACTCTTTGGTACTCAACACTAGCTCTCGCATACCTCGCGCCAAAGTCCAAGACTCTCCGGTGGCGGGGTCACCGACAAACCCCATAGCCAGACCAACGTAGCCCAGGCTTGTCTCGAGGCAGCCCAGGTAGCTTGGGAAGCAGTTGTTGCGACCTATGATGTCAAGGAGGCCGGCTTCCTCAGCAATGTGGCCCATCTATCAAGAGAAAAGAAGTTTAAGATCTGGGTCCTTTTTTCACTAAGACTTACGATGAAAACAAATGCACAATTTCTATGAGTTAACTTGTTTCAGTAGCTTTTAACTGTTATTGCAAATTTGTCATAACAAGTTTTATGACATGCGTCCCGTGTTTTACTTTTCTACACTCTGTTGAAAGAGTTATATCATGAAGCTAACGCATAGCTCCATGATTATATTGCCTGTCACTGTTCTTAAGAGGGAAGTAATAAATGCTTTTAGGGTATGCAGTTTGTAAAACAGTTTGTTTTGCAGTAGAACTCATTCAAGATAAGATCACTCCATCACTAATGAACTCCATTATTTAATCTTCACTATCCGTCAAATTGATCTCAACAGTGAGTGAAAAGAGTTCATGATTGGGCCTGTCATTGTTTTACTTTTGTAGAGTGATAAATAATGACAAATAACCAACCTTCTCGTTCATCTCCTGGATGTCATCAGGGAGCTTGAAGATCTTGACAGCTATTGGCTCGTTGGTAACCTCGTGCCTGAAGAGTTGGACAGTAGCGCTGACCCCACTGCCCAGGATGACATCCCCACCTCCTGGATGGAAGGGCTTGAGGTCGTCCATGCTCTACACCAAGGAGGTGACCGGGACGGCTGCTGTGCTCTGGCCCGCGCTAGCCGCTACAACCCCACCCACTGATGGTGATCTAGAGAGATGTAAAGACAGACAGAAACTGATCAGTGCTGTTCAGAGCAATTTGATTTCCAAAGTGTGATATCTCATTTCAACCTAATAATCCAAAGTTATTCCTTGATGGGTTTACATCGAATGTTGATAATTATCTTGCTTCGTTGAGGGTCCTGAAAGAATGCACAAAAAGGAAAAACTTTTTATCAACATAAACAGCAAGATTCAATTTTTCATTTAATCATATCATATTAAACCTTCAATACATTTAATCACCCTTTTAGATAATTTTTCAATACTCTTACCGTGGGCTTGGGAGTGGTGAAGAAAAGATGGTCACCGAGGCCTGAGTAGGAGGGATGGTAGCAGGAGGAGGAGGACCGTTGACTTCTGACACCAAACCACTCACATCTGGACTGGATCTTGGAAGTCTAGTAAAGAAAGATATAAGAATTTGAGGAGGAAAAATCAGAAACCAAAATATCTACTTCATGAAGCATGAAGCTGTCATTCTTTGATTTTCATATAAATCTATGTCTTTTTTATTTCTCTGTATTGCAGTATCCTTCATCTTAACCACGAAAGCCATGTTTCAAATGACAAATAATAGGTACTGAATTCTTTCAGGTAACTTCCACTTCATTCTTACCCAGTGGGCACAGCTAAGGTGTCAATGGGTGCTGTGTCTGGTGTAGTGTTGGGATACGGTGCTGGTGTAGAGGGAAGGTAGGGTGTGAAAGGAAGATCGGGTGAAGGGGGAGGGTTGGGTGCTACTCTAGTGTCAGATGGTTCCAAGGGAGGTGTTTGATGGTTACCCTCGGCAAAACTGAAATTGTTGTAAGAAACACCTTATTACCTATCAACTTTTGTGAAATTTTAAGATTTCTATTGAGAGTGTGTTGAAATATTTATATAATTCTTTTCAGTACTCTTTTTTTCCATTAACTATTCTTATATCTTTTACATGAGTCTATACCAGAAATCAACATGATTCCCACATCATAGACATGATAGAAATGAGTATCAATTAGAAAAAAAAAAGTATTGACTCTTTTGATTCAGATGAACACTTACCAGGTGACACGAACAGTCTGACTGGCGACAGGAGAGGCAAGGGCTGGTTGCCAAGTCAAGTCCTGAAGAGATAAACATGTATGAATGTATTTAATTAGTTCTTTTTATGCATTCACTTCACATTGTGATCAAGATCATGATCAGTAATGAAATTGTGAAATGTATTTAATGTTGGTAAAATAATATTTAAAAATAGTGAAATTGTATTATATTTTATTCATTTATTTATTTATTTAATTGTTTATTTATTTATTTGTTTATCTATTTATTTATTTTTTCATAGTAGGATATCATTTTTTACAATTTCATCTAGTTACTAGTTGATCAATAAGAAAATTCTTTTGTAGGTGTGTGTGTGTGTGGGGGGGGGTAATCTTTTCATTCAATTCACTCCTGGGCTTTCATAGGACCCCTTTGAGCAATTATATGGCAGTGCAAGTATCCATTGTAATTAATGAAATCAATACAAAAAATAATTCTACCTGAAGTTGCTGGACAGCAGAATCCCACTGTCGTCTGGCCTCTGCCAGCTCCATTTCCAGGACCTGAATCTTCATGGCAGCATCGATGTTCTTCTTCTCGATGGCCCGAGCCCTCTTCTCTGCGGCCAGCCGTCTCTCCTCGGCTTCATGGACTTCATGGCTGATGTCGTCCACAAGCTTACAGAGATCACCATCAGCTTCAACTCCAAGCTCCGATGCCAGACTCTGTCAAGATCATCATAGAATTCAATTATTAATAACAATAATTTTTTACATACATATTTTCATATTGAAAAAGATATATATATGATTGAGTTTTTATTCACTGCCTAGCAAGATAACAAAAAATATTTGCACTCAATATTCAGAACATTTAATCCTCTACTTCCAGTTCTCATCATTTTTTGTAATATAATTCACTCATTCAAATTGTTTGACATATATTCAGATTTTATTTTATCATTTTTTTATATAACATTGAAATCAAAGTTTTTATATCAGAAATGTTATCAATTCACTCATTAAGATTGTTTGACATACTTTTTTTATATATAACATTTAATTATGTTTTATATCAGTCTTATTAAGCTTTGAATTATCTCTTTTGTCTGAACATCAATTATACTCAGCCATTAATATTTGGTCATACAAGATGTGTATTGGTCAGACTTGTTGTGTAGACCAGCCTCTTTGTGTTATCCACTTGATCTGACTAAGTTTAAAAGCAATAATCTGGAACTCCTAAACTTAATTTTGGTATATATTGGTGAGTGCAATTGAAGTACCATAAATTACTCTGTTAAAATCTCCAATGGAAAAAATATGTAATAATCTGCCTCCATCATTCATTAGATTTTACACAAGGCAAGACAACTAAGAGTCTTATAAATAATTTGAATATTCATATGACATGATTGACATCAAATTGTTGAATAAGAGTAACTTGAATTGAATTCAAATATATTTACAAGAGAAATATATATATTTTAGATCTAGAAGCATGATGGAATTATATTAATTTAGTATGATATTCTAATCATTTTGACAAATCCATGATAATTCTAACAACTTACAAGAAGTCGTTCCTCAAGCTGCTGTTTCTGCGAAGAATTCTGAAGGCATTCTAGGAGGAGCTTTCCCGTGAGCTGATTGGCTGGTGGGATTGGGTTGGAAGACTGGGAGATAGTCGGATCCTCGTAAGACCAACACAGCTTCTGTTTGTGATCATGGAAAGATGAAGAAACTTGATTACATAGGGAAAATTCTTGGCATTTTAGAAATGAAATTAACTCACAACAGTTCGATGTAAGAGAGGGGGGGGGGGTTAGATTGTCAAAAAAGTGATTATGTCATAAAATATCATTGTTAAGAGTAGCACCATAGATTGAAAGAATTAAGGGAGGGAGGAAGGAAGAAAGAGGAAGGAAAGAAGAAAGAATGGGAGGGAGGAAGGAATAAAGAAAGATTATTGGAAATTTCAACTTTTACATATTAAACATTTTTGCGAAAGGGTTAAGGAAAAAATAATTTTCAGCAGCTTCTTTTTGCCATTGAAAAAATAATTTGTATACAGAATATGTCAGAAAAGGGGTTGAGAAAAAAAACTATTCATGGGGGTTTGATAGGCCTATATGGTTTGTTTTTTCTCATTGCTTGCATCCTATATCAGATTGACAAAATGTCCTTCATGAGTGTGTGTATGTGTGGGATCATATTCAAGTCATAAATGTGAGCTTACATCCAAGGGGTTAACCATCGATGGTCTGATGGTAACAGGAGAAGCTTGCCCGACGCAGGGCAGCGGCCTACCAAGGACCCAGGGGTATGGAGATCGAATGCGTCCAACGCAATACATCGCCAAACGTTGTTTCCAAGTGATAGAAAATAGAAACTTTTCGATCTACGAAAAGGAATTTGAAGGGGGGTGGGAAAGAATAGATAAATGGAAATACATGGAGCAAATTTGGCAAAGAATACCATGTGTTAAATACCACTTCCCGAACACCGCCTCCACCTATATTGCCTATGCAAAAAAGTTGAATGTGAGTAATATATAGGGCCTAATAATATTTCATAAATCTGTTGAAAACTATGACCGGATGGCCAGCGTATCATTTTTTTGTTGTCATTTTTAATGAATATATTAATGTAAAAGACAAGGCATAGTATAATGGATTATGTTTCCGTTAAGTCATCGATCGGTGAAAAATAACTTCGTATTTTCATAAGATAACTTCTTTCTCTATCTTCATGATTGACAAGAAAACATTTCGATTTTCTTTTAACTCGTTCAGTTCATTATTATCTATAAAGACAAGATACCTACCTGCCGGATTCAAGGATTTTAGAATTGAGAAATCAGTCAAAAGGTTCTGGTCTCTTAAAGAAAGAAGAATTCAAACCACGCCAAAAAGCTTCAGTGATATTTATTAGAACCCTCGCCAATGGGCCACTGACATTGTTGAATATATGTCTCCAGTAGTTCGTAGGGGGATTTACTACGGGTTCTAAATTATGAACAAAAAAGTGGACCTTTTATAGTTCCAGCTTTTACCAATAGGAGGGCTGGAATATTTTTATCCATATTTTCCCGATCGGCAACTATAAGCTAACTAAAGATTTTCAGCAGTATATCTTAACTTTATTCCGTGGATAAGGTATCTCATAAACATTTTAAAAAAAACGTAATGCAAGCGCAAACTCAAACTTTGCGTCATGTATTCATTCATAAAAATTGAACATTCTGAGAGCACTTTTAGTAATCAAGATGCACCTAATAACTAATTAAACAATTAATGCGAGCGCGAAGCGCGAGAAAACATTCTTAGGCTTACTGATCTAAAAATTGACTTGTTTAGGTCTGCTTGCAGTGACTCATGGAGATGATGCATATCTCACCAACAAAAAAATGCGAGCGAGAAACGCGAGCTGAGAATTTGTTATAATGTAACTCGATAAGGACATGCATGCTGTTTCAGGGTGGGTATAGGCCTATATTGATTCAAGCGCGAAGTGAAATTGGCCATTTAGACCTAAAACGAGATATTCTAAGCACGCTCTGAAAACGTGAACATAAGAACTATATAGCACTTAAAACGTTTTATACATCTTCTGGATATAGCAAAGACGTACGGTTTTTGGAATTCAGAAGTGTTACATATCTCGCCAAAATAATGCAAACATGTCATACTGTGGTCACTTTTGCAGATAATACTTGCTTGATGATGTTTCAGAGAATAGGCTTACACTAAATTTGGTTCATGGCTGTTGAAACATAATACCAACATATTATTCTCATACTTCCATAATTTGAATATAATGGGCATGCAATTTGCTAAAATTTGCATAAATGAATAAATTCACATTCGATTCCCAGTCGCCAATCTTATCGAATCTTATCCGGCAAAATCAATGCTGTATTCAAAAAGTATAGTATAGTAAACAAATTAAGACATTGTCCTAGATTTGTGAATGAAAACAATTGTATTCATGCATTGTCATTTTCAATAGATTCATGCACAGTCATATATTTCATGATCCTATTCGCCATTTACTATCTTTTATTAACTAGAAATAGCCTTCTTGCAAAAGTTGGGATTTTAACTTGATGTTGAGGTATATTTTAAGTGTTAAGTCTGCATAAAATTTAAATACATGTTTATGTAGCAATTTTTTTAAAAATAAGCTCACATATTGCACATATTAATGTTATATTAAAAGTGTAATGGTATGTTAGGAATTAATTTATTGTGGAATGCTATTGAATTTGCGTTTTTTTTTGCATAAAATAAACACATCCATAAAATAGCCGCATTTTATTAGAATTTCACATGGCCTATATCTTCTTCTAAAAATGACCCACATGCAGCAGATAGGGTTTTTACTACTTCTCTACAGTGATAATAGATTTTGTATTTTCTGCATAAAATCAGCATAAATTAGCATTTTTAAGTAGGATGCAGGCCCTGCCAGTCACCGATTTCTGGATTTAATGCTCATATCTTGCATCACGACGTACCGCTCTTGCTTGTTTTGTTTTTGTTTTCTTCACACGGTACGACCACGCCTACTCATTTGATTTGCGGTCGCCAAGAGCTAGCCTGGAGTACAACCCCGCGTACAATAATAATATACAACTACAAGGCAATAAAGCCGGAATCACTCAACTTTAAGTCTTAGATCTGGAGCAATATGGCAGGCAAATTATCGCCAGTTTTACCAACAACTCTCATTCTCATTGCAGGATTTGGAGGTTTGGTAAGTGACGTCTGTAACCATTTAGTTTCCATGTAGTGGGACCAACAGGCGCCAATCTTACCAGCAGGGTACCGGTACGCAATTTCTTAATAACACAAGTGAGCGGGTCCTTGCACGATTTTTTGACACATGTATTCGAATAGCAGGTGAGCGAAATCGCCGGCTGTAGCACGATTGTGTCTTACTAGAGTAGGATGGATGTCGGGTGTTCGGACACTTTCTTGAGATGAGAAACCTTTATATTTAGATTGCACAAAAAATATGAACTCAACAGTTGTAACTTTCTTCGGCTTAACTGCAGAATACCCCGCACATTTCATTACCTCAACGTTGGCGAGCCAACGACCTACGATGTGAAGAATCAGAACGACCTACGATGTGAAGAATCAGAATCAATCTCGACGTGATCGATCCTGAAGATTCGTTGTCTTGTCAGTTTTTACGATACGACCCGTACCGGTACTGTACTTCCGAGCCATACGAATACACGCGCGCATGCTTGTACTCTCGCGCGCATACCGTTGGCGAGCCAACGACCTACGATGTTCCTACTATGTGCATAGGGTTAGGGTTAGGGTTAGGGTTAGGGTTAGGGTTAGGGTTAGGGTTAGGGTTAGGGTTAGGGTTAGGGTTAGGGTTAGGGTTAGGGTTAGTAGCATGCCAAATTCACAACGTTGGCATCGTTGGCTCGTTGGTAGCATGCCAATCTAACAACGTTGGCATCGTTGGTTCGTTGTCAGCAAGCCAATACAAGTCACAACGTTGGCATCGTTGGCTCGTTGGTAGCATGCCAAAGTCACAACGTTGGCATCGTTGGCTCGTTGGTAGCATGCCAAAGTCACAACGTGGCATCGTTGGCTCGTTGGCAGCAGGCCAAACTCACATCGTTGGCATCGTTGGCTCGTTGGTAGCATGCCAAACTCACATCGTTGGCATCGTTGGCTCGATGGCAGCATGCCAAACTTACAACGTTGGCATCGTTGGCTCGTTGGCAGCAGGCCAAACTCACATCGTTGGCATCGTCGGCTCGTTGGTAGCATGTCAAACTCACAACGTTGGCATCGTTGGCTCGTTGGTAGCATGCCAAACTCACAACGTTGGCATCGTTGGCTCGTTGGTAGCATGCCAATCTTACAACATTGGCATCGTTGGCTCGTTGGCAGCATGCCAAACTCACAACGTTGGCATCGTTGGCTCGTTGGTAGCATGCCAATCTTACAACATTGGCATCGTTGGCTCGTTGGTAGCATGCCAAACTCACAACGTTGGCATCGTTGGCTCGTTGGCAGCAAGCCAATACAAGTCACAACGTTGGCATCGTCGGCTCGTACTTGGCAGCATGCCAAACTCACAACGTTGGCATCGTTGGCTCGTTGGAAGCATGCCAATCTCACAACGTTGGCATCGTTGGTTCGTTGGCAGCAAGCCAATGCAACTCACAACGTTGGCATCGTCGGCTCGTTGGCAGCATGCCAAACTCACAACGTTGGCATCGTTGGCTCGTTGGCAGCATGCCAAACTCACATCGTTGGCATCGTTGGCAGCAAGCCAACGCAAGTCAAAACGTTGGCATCGTTGGCTCGTTGGTAGCAAGCCAACGCAAGTCAAAACGTTGGCATCGTTGGCTCGTTGGTAGCATGTCAAACTCACAACGTTGGCATCGTTGGCTCGTTGGAAGCATGCCAATCTCACAACGTTGGCACCGTTGGATCGTTGGCAGCAAGCCAATGCAACTCACAACGTTGGCATCGTTGGCTCGTTGGCAGCATGCCAAACTCACAACGTTGGCTCGTTGACAGCATGCCAAACTCACATCGTTGGCATCGTTGGCTCGTTGGTAGCAAGCCAACGCAAGTCAAAACGTTGGCATCGTTGGCTCGTTGGTAGCATGCCAATCTCACAACGTTGGCATCGTTGGCTCGTTGGCGGCATGCCCTATGCAAAAATCGCGTAATCAATCGTTGGCTTGACGTAAACAAGTTCGAATTTTAGTCACAAGTCGGCTTTGTTCCAACATCCTTTCATCACATCGTAGGTCGTTGGTCGATTCAAACATCCATGCTCTCGTCGTGCGGGGTATTCTGCAGTTGTTCCCTTTCTTCATTTTTGTTCTCTAGAACTAGTCCAATCTAGATCTAAGTAAATAGTAATATTGCCTGAGACTTTGCACTCTAATTAAAATTGATGAAACTTTGCTTGTTAACTTTTTTCAAATGGCTGTTTGTTTTAAATCGATTGTCCGGACACACAACTTGAACTATTGGAAGTGTGATTGTGGATGGCTATATCTTGAAAAGTGAATATCTTGAACAGGTTAAAAATGACCTAGATCTATTCTTATTAAATAATATTAAGTTAGACCTAGTACTAGATTAATAGTATTGGCGTGTGTCACCGATCATCCGATCACAGCCTTGACTAGGTTGACTTACAGCGTTAATCTAGTACTAGGTCTAACTTAATATTATTAATAGGGTGTCCGGACTCATAATAAAAATAGGATGGGGGGTCGGGTGTCCGGACACTTTATATTTTTGAACCCTTCTTTTTTGTCTTTGGATTACACTAAAAATATGAATTCAATAGTTGTAATCATCTTTTATTTTGTTCTCTATAAATATTTCCTAACATTTTGTACTAAAAGTTGATGAAACTTCACTTGAAAATTTTTCCAAATGACTTTCTAAAATTGATCGTCCGGACGCACAACCTGTCCAGACACACAACAACTGGGTATACCTATCAATATCTGTAAAAAGTATCGGAATTTTAAGTTGTTATTTTATTTAAAAGTTTAGGGATATGTTTATGATGGAACATGTTTTAAAGTGTTTTTAGGTGCTAGCCATTAATAAACGAAAGGAAAGAACTCTTGTTTTCCAAAATAAAAATATAGGGGGCCTACATGTTTCTGTAGAATACATATTTTCCTAAAAACTCGGAGAGGCAAATAAATCAGTCCCCAAAGTCACATATCAATAAATCGTCTATCGGGACATGTTTCAAAATTGCTTTTAGGTACTAATGGCTATCAAAAATCAATTCTATAAACTTGCTGTAATGAACCCTAGTCCTCCAAAAAGAAATGATGCATTATTCTGACAATGAAAGGAAAATAAAATAGAATAGAAGTCGAAAATATATAATATTACTAAATGGACGATCAGTAACATTTTAAAATTGTTGTGAGGTGCTAACAAGTAAATATACCTTCCGTTACGAATTCCCGTCCTCCAAAAAGAAATAAATGATGCATTATTCAGACAACCATGGAAAGGAAAATAAAACAGAATAGAAGTCATAAATATCTAAGATTACTAAATGGACAATCAGGAACATTTTAAAATTGTTTTGAGGTGCTAACAAGTAAAAATATATTTTATATACCTTCCGTTATGAACTCCCGTTATTCAAAAAGAAATATTTATAAATGACACATTATTCTGACAATGGTGGAAAGGAAAATGAAATAGAACAGAAGTTGCAATCATCTCAGATTAATGAACGAATGATTGGGAATGTTTTAAATTGATTTTGGCTACTAACGGCATATAGTATTATATACATTTCCTAATATGATCTCCCGTTCTCCGAGAAGAAATATAAAGGATGCATTTTCTTGACATCGTTGGAAAGGAAATTAAAGATTATATTTAACAGAGATCTCAAATTAATTGCACGATCTATCAGGAAGTGTTTTAAAATTGCTTTGACTTCAAAACTATTGTGCAAAGAGGTATTTCAAATGGCCACCGATCATACCGATACACTTTGTATGATCGGCAATCGGCATGAATCAGCCAATCAGCCGTGATAAGATCCTTATCGGCTGCCGATCCGATGATCTGTTACAGGGTTAACCTAGATCTAGATTCTAGACTAGGTCTAGAGGAAAGTGCCCAAATTGCATGTAATAATAGACAGGTGGTATTCCGAGGTTGTTTCATCTTTAAAATATTTAATTCTCATACTAGATTTGTATATTCAATAGATCTAATGAAATGAAATATTTTGAACAAAGATAAAAACATAGATAGGGCCTATAGGCCATATATATCTCAAGACTTAGGGCCAGGGTCAAGATCTGAGTGCTCACAATAAATGTTTATATTGCATAAATTAGCTATCCAAAGATGATACGCAGCAGGGCAGTACTACCTGCGTAGACATTGATCTAGGTCTGTCCATTGCATATCTAACCATTGCAATGCAGATTATTTGCTTGCGCCCATGTACTTTCAACAAGGCATTAAATACATGTAGGGAGGGGTTATTTAATTCCCGCAATTTTTCAGCATTATTTCTAGCTAGGTGAATTAGCTCCAAATGTTGATGAATAATTATATAATCATTGAGAGTAAGACCTTAACATTATTCCTGTAGAATTAGGATGTCTTTGAGAGCTACAACAACAAAAATTTAGAAAGCTCTTAATTTGTCATAAAAATACATCAGAATAACCCCTTTAAATCGTAAAATATAATGAAACTTACTTAAAAGTTACAAAAAATAAATTCCATATGACTTCTGAAAAAGCAACAAAATACATGTAGATCATGTTTATGTGTCAAAATATACAGACAAAATTGGACCTCGCTCAGCTTAATGTTGCACACACACACATGCACGCACATAGTGTATACATTACAATGTACCCATGTCGTGTGTAAACATCGCTGCGTGCTGGCGAAAATCCATGAAATTCATAGTGCGAGCCTCTATCTATGGCTTCAGTATGCATTGTGTGCTTTTTTTTCAAGGAAATCTCTGTAAAGACGTGCTAGTGTATACCGTAGTGCAAGCATATTTGAATTCATTATGAAATTGATGCAATTTTGTTCCATTGCCACACCCCCTGGTGGAATTAATTTTCAATGGTTGAATGAGATGAGATTGCTTCAAGACAGCATGTCTCATTGGATGATATACATCTAGATAAAATAAGAAAAAATGATTCTCATAATATTTTTGAGAGATTTTAAGGGTGTTTTATCTCACTGATTTTAAAGATAAAATATTCCATTTTATCTGAGATAAAAATGGATCTCAGATTACCACCCAAGAGACCAGGGGGCCGTTTCATAAAGCTGTTCGTAAGTTAAGAGCGACTTGAAGAACGACTGGTGAACCTTTCTTACACGTTAATTAATCAACGAACATTAATGGTTAATGTCATTAACCTAAAGAAAGATTCACCAGTCGTTTTTAAAGTCGCTCTTAATTTGCGAACAGCTTTATAAAACACCCACCCGGGTTAGTATTCAATTTGATACTCAAGCCTGAATTTTAAGTATTTTACTCAATATTTTGCTTTAAAAGTAAAATAATTTTTCCATCTTTGGTATTCAATTGCATTTTTTAGCTATTAATATTTTGCTTAAATCAAATTCAGCCACCTACCAGACTTAAGTCTGGCTTGTGTGCAGTTACCAAACTTGATACGTGCAGTCATACATTCTGCGCGTGGATGGATTCATACATTGCACGTTATTTGGCACGAACTTTATGACATCACAACGCTTACGAGTAAAGTATTTTGCCTAAGTTTGATTTGATAAAGTGAAATACTTAGATGTGATCTGAATACAAGTTTAGGCATTTTGCTTTAATAATGATAGCCAAGTAAAATGCTAGGAGAAATACCTGCAAAATCATTGCTTTCAAGTCTATACCAGCCCAGATGCTGAAGTTAAATAGGCCTACATGTACATATTTTGGCTGGTGAGCTAAAAAAATTAGTCCTGAAAAGACAAGTTTTTAATTAATTTAGTGCCTGGAATTCATTTTTGTTTTTGAAATTTCATTTTTAGTTCCTGCTCATGGTTATGCTCTTCGCCAAACGTCAAATCACGCGCTTCAAATTTCGTTCGCGGAGGACCCCTCACACCGCTGTTGGTCACGGGGCACCAAAGCGACTACAGTTAGAGATTGAACATCTGGTACAGAGGACGCAACAAATCAAAGGGTTTCCAACGTTGCTTGCGGATGATGACTATAGGCTACAGTATCTTGCCAACACAGAGTCAGATAGATGCACTTATGTCTACAGAATGAAAGCGGTCGATGCATTCATTCATTTCGGTAAGAAGATAAATTCATTGGTGAATATTAATGATTGCAATATAAAACTACATACACATGTTGTAGTAGGCCAATTAATTGCAAAAAAACCAAAAATAATTCTGATTGCTTATTATTTTTAAATAAATTTTGATTGCTTATAGGATCAATGTTTTTACTCTTCCCTTGTAATATAAGGCTTGTATTCTGAACTCGGGTTTTATTAAACTCTGGTGTAAAGTTACACTGTTTAACTATGGATAGCCACTTGTGACAGAAGAGGTTCAATGTATCATCTTATTTTACTTTCAAATCATTATTAACCTTCTTGGAAGGATAAATAAGATATTTGTCTTAACCATTGAAGAAATAGGGAAGAGCACAGTAAACATACAAAACTTTACAATATTGACAAAACTGATATTTGTCGCTTCCTATAATTTTAGCACAGAGTTTAAAAGTGCATACATTGTGTGCAAGCATGCTAGAAATCCCAGGATCCAATGACCAGGTTAATAATAATTGCAATTTAGAGTGCTTAAAACATAATGTATTAAGTGCTATAAATGTTATTATTTGATTATTCATTTCTTCTTTTACATTGACTTGCATATTTACCATATTTGTCATTTGCTTTTTTTTTTCTCTCAACAGAAGAACAGGTCAAAAAGTTGGATGGACGTCTGTCTCGGCCTATTGGTGTGAGCGTTCGAGAGCATATCAAGCAGCTTAAAGTTTCACCTTTAACACCTCTTAAAGGAGCCAGTGATGCACTATGTAGGGCATACATTGATGCATATGAGCATGCTAGGTTTGGATGTAAGGTAAGTCACCCACATTCATAAGATTAGAAGTTAGGTTTTAATATGGAAGCCTGCACAAACTTTCCCCTATATTACTTGTCTAAAAGGCGATTGAATTTGGAACTGACAATTTGTTCCTGCAACCCAATCAATTGAAGTACATGTATTCTTGCTACAAAATTGATTCAAATTATGCCTTTTAAAAAAATATTATTTCAATCATTTTCAAGAAGCTTATGTTGATGGGAATTGGTATTTATTACTCTTTAAATATCAGGGGAGTGAAAAATCATGCTCCATTTGCCATCCTAAAGATCATTTATTTTTCAATGATGCTAATTAAGTTCCACTTTTAAAACAGAACCATTTCATAGAAGCATAAAAACCAAAGTATCTTATTCTTTCTGATTTAAACTGAAAGTGTTACTTTTTAATCTTAATTTTTTTTTTTTTTGCTTTTAAATATATTTTTTTTCGTTTCTTGTTTGGCATTGTATAACTATCATCATCATCATCGCCGCCATCACCAATGCCATTGATATTGTCATGACCACAACCATCTCTACCATCATCTTTATTATCATTATTGTCATCATTATCCTCATAATCATCATCGTTGTCATCATCATCATCATCAATATCATTATCATAATCCATCATCATCATAATCTTCATCAGCATCATCATCTTTAATATCATCATCATTGATATTTTCCATCATCATAATGATACTCATAATAACTTGTCATGTCTGAGTATTCATTGTTTTGCCTATCACCTTTTCCTCTGTTTTTCTTCAGCCATTTGGAGAAGCTGAGTACAATAACTACATGGCATTACTTCATGAGCTGATAAATTGGTAAGTTAGGGTAATCAAGTCTGATGGTTTCACCAAAGTCAAATGGAACTAAAATTGTTAAATTTAGATAGTTGAGTGAATGAAATCGCTATAATTTTTGTCTCACCTGCATAGCAGAGTGAGACTATAGGCGCCGCTTTTCCGACGGCGGCGGCGGCGGCGTCAACACCAAATCTTAACCGAAGGTTAAGTTTTTGAAATGACAGCATAACTTAGAAAGTATATGGACCTAGTTCATGAAACTTGGCCATAAGGTTAATCAAGTATTACTGAACATCCTGCCTGAGTTTCATGTCACATGACCAAGGTCAAAGGTCATTTAGGGTCAATGAACTTAGACCATGTTGGGGGAATCAACATCAAAATCTTAACCTAAGGTTAAGTTTTTGAAATGTCATCATAACTTAGAAAATATATGGACCTAGTTCATGAAACTTGGACATAAGGTTAATCAAGTATCACTGAACATCCTGCATGAGTTTCACATCACATGACCAAGGTCAAAGGTCATTTAGGGTCAATGAACTTTGGCCGAATTGGGGGTATCTGTTGAATTACCATCATAACTTTGAAAGTTTATGGATCTGATTCATGAAACTTGGACATAATAGTAATCAAGTATCACTGAACATCCTGTGCGCATTTTAGGTCACATGACCAAGGTCAAAGGTCAATGAACTTTGGCCATAATGGGGGTATATGTTGAATTACCATCATTACTTTGAAAGTTTATGGATCAGACTCGTGAAACTTGGACATAAGAGTAATCAAGTATCACTGAACATCCTGGGCGAGTTTCAGGTCACATGATCAAGGTCAAAGGTCATGTAAGGTCAATGAACTTTGGTCACCTTGGGGGTATTTGTTGAATTACCATTATATCTCTGTAAGTGTATTGGTCTAGTTCATAAAACGTGGACATAAGAGTAACCAAGTATCACTGAACATCTTGTGCGAGTTATAGTAGTTTTCAAAGTCAGCACTGCTGCTATATTGAATCGCGTGATGCAGGTGAGACCGCCAGAGGCATTCCACTTGTTTAGTATCATCTCGATGGTAAATACTGAACCTCCACCCACGGATTCGCCCATGAGAGATTGGAGATCCTTGCTCCTTTTCTTTGCACCCCAAAGAGTGCAACATTTGAAAGTCAAATATTTCTCTCAAGTCAAAGTAACTTTTATAGACCGGGTGGGTGTTTCATAAAGCTGTTCGTAAGTTAAGAGCGACTTTAAGAACGACTGGTGATCCTTTCTTGTGAAAATAGTATATTCATTGGCGATGGTTAAGCGCGTAAAAAAGGTTCACCAGTCGTTCTTAAAGTCGCTCTTAAATTACGAACAGCTTTATGAAACGGCCCCCAGATTGTTAAAAATGTTTCTCTTTTAGAGATTTCTATGCTCCCAAAACATTTGACTTCTATGCAAAGTTTAATACCTGTATGAAATTTAAGCAAAGTTGATGAAAGCCCTTGGACAAATACCCTTTTTTGCCATTTGATTGTTCGGCAGGGTATTAAACAGTCATATAGTTTGAACAATCAAGATTGAATTCCTGGATTATCAGAAATCACAGAAAAGTTGACTTATTCACATGACCTACCGGTGGTCACACGTAATGAGCAAGCTGACTCGGTCAAGTGTCCCAGGACAGCACCTCAGACATGCCGATCAACATGCCGAATGATGCATGGTCGTCATTGTCGTGACTTGAAATAGTTCCAATGTTTAGAATTCATAAAATAAAGAATTTAGCATTCATTTCTTGCAATTTTTTGTCCAATATCAAAGACAATAGCTATGTAATTTCGAGAAGTAAATCAGGGCCCCGCCTTACAAAGAGTTAAGATTGATCCGATCAATCTCAAGTATATGGAAATCCATCAATGTCGTAATTTTTTATTTTGGAAATTACCTCAATGTCCTTTGAAAACTAAAAGAAGCACACTGAATTGTCAAGGAAACATTAAAAAGTCATTTCTAGAAAATATTTTGAACAAAAATGTATTTTACATGTTGACGTTGCTGGCTTTCCATAGTTGCAATTGATCGGATCAATCGCAAGTCTTTGTAAGATGGGACCCAGTAATTGACATCTGGCAAACATCTAGTTAGTGTAAAAAGTAGTATTCGGTTGCCGTTTGTTGGTAAGTTGATCAAATGCTTTATTGTTTGAGTTTTACTCCTAGGCCTAGTGAAATATGGACATGACCTTTTTTCAGTTTGCCTGCTTTGGTATTAATGTGTTCAATGGAAATGAATTTTCATTTGCATAATAATGAATTTGTATTTGAACCCATAGTTTACGACATAAGAGTCATAAAAAGAGGAAAGTCAGTCAGGCAACACACCCATCCCAAGGTGCTACCAGGTCTAGTATCGGCAGTCAGCTTTCTCAGGTAATTATACATGTACCTCCTCAGTTTGACCCATCATCTAAGAATCAATCAACAAATTGATTTTTCTGGCCAATTTATGACAATGAGATTCTTACCTACATGTACATTACTCCATGATGATAACCCAAGTCGCTCTTCTTGGTCACTTTCATCAAACGATGCATGACATGTTGACTGATATGGTTGCCTAAAATACTCGGGTCAGTATAGGGTCAAGGGAAATGAAGTCAAATGCAATTGTCACTTCAGTTTTATTAATGATTTATCAGAGCAGTGATGAAAATACAAAGCTGGCCCCCAAAATAAAGGTAAACTTATTCCCATCTTTTCTGGTGTTTCATGATGACCAAGATTTTGCATTCTTTTATCATTTTGTGGCTAGGTATCTGGACCATCACCTAACCAGGATAACACCTCCTCTAACAACAGAACCACATCATCTCTAGGGAGCATCCATCGCCATGTAAAACCTCAACAACTCAGCCCGAAATCCACTGCCGATGAGACGTCTAGACTGACCGATGGGAGCAGTTCTCAATCGCAGACCATCTATGACGGAAGCACCGAACGCATTCACTTGTTAAGAAACCCCGACAGGTTGCACTATGCAAGGAAGGATACAACCTGAGTTTGAAATCAATTCCTTTTTTGTTTAAGAAGGATTGATTGTTGATAAGACATCCAGGCTGACTGGTGGAAGCAGTTCTCAATCGCAGACCATCTATGACGGAAGCACCGAATGCATTCACTTGTTAAGAAACCCCGACAGGTTGAATTACGCAAGGAAGGATACAGCCGGAGTTTGAAATGGATTCTTATTTTGTTTGTGAAGGGTTGAGTAAGACATCCAGGCTGACTGGTGGAAGCAGTTCTCAATCGCAGACCATCTACGACGGAAGAACCGAACGCATTCAATTGTTAAGAAACCCCGACAGGATGCATTATGCAAGGAAGGATACAACCTGAGTTTGAAAGGGATTCTTCTTTTGTTTGTGATAGACTCAATGTTGACAAGACATCCAAACTGACCGATGGAAGCAGTTCTCAATCGCAGACCATCTATGACGGAAGCACGAACGCATTCACTTGTTCAGAAACCGCGACAGGTTGCGTTACGCAAGGAAGGATACATTCTGAGTTTGAAATGAATTCTTATTTTGTTTAAGAAGATTGTTGATAAGACATCCAGGCTGACTGATGGGAGCAGTTCTCAATCACATACCATCTACGATGGAAGAACTGAACGCATTTACATGTTAAGAAATCCTGACAATTTGCATAACGCAAGAAAGGATATGACCTGGGTTTGAAATGGTTTGTATATTTTGTGAAGAATTCACATTCCATCATTGTCTAGACTGTAGGTGAAACGGCTTTCTCATTTATCAGAACTTGCCGCTTGACAGTAGTATTGCAAGATTGTGCGTGTTTGGGTTTTATACAGATGTGCAATATGATTATTTATGTGGAGCACTGTAGCCCAGTGGATTAATCTCCTGAACAGATGTTCGTGG
Source organism: Lytechinus pictus (assembly GCF_037042905.1). NCBI lineage: Eukaryota > Metazoa > Echinodermata > Echinoidea > Temnopleuroida > Toxopneustidae > Lytechinus > Lytechinus pictus. The sequence goes on from NC_087249.1 coordinate 14,106,792, forward strand.
GTTCAAGTCCCGGATAAAACAGGACTTGTCCGATGAATTATCTGACAAGTCCTTATATGAAGTGTACCCCAGGGCTCCTTGTTTGAGTTTTCAGGTCAAATTGTGTCTTGGATATATATCAACATGCTTTTATAGAACACTCACCTGACCCATACTTCTTTGTTCATTCATTCATTAAAACTAGACCTTGCCATGGACATCAGTCAGTTGCGAGATGAAATTTGTTTGGAATAATTAAAATCCATTGATTTATATTTAATTTGCATACCGGTATCTTGGCATACATGTATATACAATAAATGCTTCTATTCCAAATCAATCTACTAAATACTAGCCTTAGGAAGATAATTTCAGGCAAGATTGAAGGTTGTTTTCTCTATTAAAGGTTACCTGTAATTTTGTTACAGTTTGCAAGCACATAATGTAGCCAGTTAAAAAACAATAAAGAAATTTTGCAAAGTAGTTGTAAATAATACTAATTTTAAATGTTTGCTTATTCACAATGTTTGTGATTGACTATAAAGCCAGCAGGCTAAATCATCAGGCATCCATCTCATATATTTGTCAGTGCATTTTCCATGTAAAGCTATCATGGATTTGCCTTTTCATGTAGCAAATTGCATGGATGAGAATTAACACACTAATATTGCGTCAAGACAGTAGTTGAACATGCCGTTTTTCAATTTGAGGAGCCTTGGCTATTAGAAGCACGGAGGGAGGGGGGATTCAGCCCCTTTATGGTCTCAGCCACGTGATCACGACGAAAATTGGCTTGTGCGTTACCCGCGGCATAATCTACAAAACTGTAAGATCAAATTCTTTGAAAAATCTCACCACTAATCATTTATGCTAATTTATGCGTAAGTTTCACAGAAACAGACCAGTTCGTAGTTACATCAGGGACAATTTTGGTCAAATGACCTTTCATTTTTTTCATTATGATAGGCAGATTTCAAAGCAGGATATAACATATGCATGCCTTACATAGCAGGATGAAGAAATTGAATTATACCAGGTGACTAGAATAGCACACCATTGAAGACTCCATGAAGGTATTTGTTGCATTTCTACTTTGAATGCATATTATAGCATGTTGTACAATGTACTTGGCAAACTGCAGTGAAATACCAGTCGTGGACGCATTTTTGTTCTTTGTGGATGCAAATGAAAAACACAATTGAAAAGAATATATGAATAATCAAGACACCAAAGTTGGTGCTTATCTCATTAAATTTTAAACCACCATGCCACTTTAGTACAAATGACCTTTCTCTGATCATGTGCAGAATCTTCTGATCATGCGCAGAATGGAACTACGAACTGGCTTATTGGATGTACACCATGTGTAAAGTCCTGGAAAGGAATGAGAGAAATTGGATAGAGGTAGAAGTTGAATGGAAAGGCGAGAAAGAGTAGTTTAGATATTAAAGTATATCTTTCAGAAATGAGTGTGGTCTTAATCCTAAATCTAACGGGGTATTTTTATTATTGTCATTCCAGGGGGGGGGGGCCATTATGGCCCCCCCTTAAGATCTCAGCCGCGGATTGCGCGATCACAACAAAAATTTGCATGATGGTAGAGAATGACGTAATCTACGCAGTTGCATTGGTAAATTTCACTGAATTCATATATTTTTATTTTATATGAATTAATTATGCAAATTTATTCATGAAATCAAACTTTTTGCTCTGATTCACTAAATAAAGCTCCTAGAATGCTATTTTTTGGTGAAAATATTCTTTATAGCATTCCTAACAATTGTGAATGAAAAAAATTCTGGTACCAAGACCGATTTCTTATGTATTTTATATTGTTTTTTCAATTTCTTATGTATTTCCGTGTTTTTTTACTTTTTGTTTTTTATTGTTTTTTCAATGGAAATCGTTCCAGACTTAATTCTGATCATAAACAAGGCAAAATTAATTAAGTTAAATCAGGAAAAGTAGAAATAATGATACATTTATGAATTTTGGCTAAATACACAATTTGCATTGGATTTGTACAGTACATGAAATCACGTTTATGAGCAATTTTGGGTCTGACATGCACTTACAAAATGTTGGGTAATGTCGTAACCGCGTACCCGGGCGTCACAAATTTGGTCTCAAAATTTGCGCGAGACTTGAAAGTAAAAAGTCAGTGAGCGGCGAGGTCAAAAAATTTTGTGCAGCAGATATATCGCGAAAATTGTCGAGGGGGGGGGCATTATGGCCCCCCCCCCCCCCCCCGGGAGAATTAGGGTTAAAAAGGACTGAATCATAGTAAAAAAAATTTAGCCGTAGGCAAGATGGGAGGCTTGAGTAGATTAGAGTGGAATCTGGCTCGAGTACAGGTAGGAAAGATGAGAGAAGGCTGGCTTGATGTATCGAGTGGAGTTGAGTAGGAGCAGAAGAGAAGATCCAATGTTTCGGGCAAGTTGACTGGCAGTCTTAAGGAGTGTCAACCCTATCATGAAACTAGAATATTTGGGGCATTATTTAGGGAAGGGTGCTGAAAATGTTCCAAAATACTTGTTTATGGTACTCACGAGATTGAAGGATGATTATTGATTACTTGTTTAGGGTCCAGTTTTAAAGTCCAAGTGTAATGACAGTGAGAACTGTATAGGTTTAACCTCTATGATCAACATGATTTTCGTCATAACCATTGCATCATCATTATTGCTATTTTCATACTCATCATCTTCATTTTCACCATTGTCATCCTTTTCTTTATTTTCATCCTGATCATCATCTTCTTCACTTTCATCATTGTCCTGATCATCATCTTCACTTCCATCATCACTTTAATCATCGTCATCCTGATGACCAGGAGCCCATAACACAAAGCTTAGCAATGATCGGAGAACAAATTTTCACGATTGATTGCATTGACTACAATGTACAATCAATCATAAAAATCAAGCGTACGATTAATCGTTATGCTTTGTGTTACGGAGCCCTGACCATCTTCACTTTCATCATCCTCATCCTGATCATCTTCACTTTCGTCATCTTTATCACCGACATGATCCTCATCATCCTCGCCATCATCATAAACACGTCATCTTCACCATCATATCATCGTCAGCATCATTAATATCATCAGCATCCTCATCATCATCACCAACATTCATTCATGTAACCATCGATTACTCCTACATGTACATGTACATGTACAACACAGACAAAAAAGAAGTCCAACATGAATGATATACATGATACAAAGATTGTAAAAAATTTATTACAGATTATCAGCTGGCACATATTCATTGGAAATACTTGCTAATTTTATACATTTAACCTTTTTCAATTCAAATATGGATTTCAAATTGTAGAAACAATAATTTGACATTTTCTTTTACATATAAAATATCTAAAACATCAAAATTCCATATTTCAATTAATTAAAAATTTAATCTCTTAAAATGCCTTTCAAACTGGAAGACATATCCCACTTAGTATTCTCTATCTAGGCATAAAAAACATTAAAATTACAATAATCTTTGTTCATATTTTGAGTAAAAATAACAATTTTGTATCACATCAAAATTTTCTTACAATAATCTGTTTTTAGTGAGCTGTCATTTCAATTTGTGCTTCGTTTGTAAATAAAGAGGTTAAAAGATAATTTAAATCTTTATTTAAAAAAAAAATTAAAACAAACCCAACAGATGCAGATATCTGTATTTCCTATAAAATAAAGACATAAATTTGGTGCACTGTTTATTCTGTGATCAGTATGGTAGCCATTTTCATTCATTAGGTAATTCATGATTTTATTTTCTATTAATCTCCACTGTTTATAGTTAATTCCTTAATACATCCATTTTATTTGCATTTTACCTTCAATCCTTTATGTAAAATTGATTTAACATGATTATAGTTCTGTTAGTCTAACGATTCAACAGCTTTTGATTAATGCAAAAATTTATTGTCATTCCATCATATTTTCTAAAGGAATTTTGAGCTATGTATGTACAGCACAAAATATTAACATTTTACATGCTAAAAATATGGCAAGTTCAATTTGAGTTATTACCATAGCTAAAAATGTAAGTGATAAAAGCATGAATTAAAACAGATGTGGTGCTGAGGGGGGGGGGTGGGGTGGGACTTCTGCCCATTATTATTTAAGAGACAACAATGCACATCTTATGAAAAGAAGCATTCTTGTAACTTTATACAAAGAAGAATACTGTATAAACAAAGCATTTGTATTATTTGTTCCTTATTAATAAATATCTATACATGTTAAACCATTAATAAAATCCTTGTAAAATATTTCAATCGCGTAAAAAAATACCTAGTGATAACATTTAAAAAAGTGTCTCACAGAATTGGAGTTATATCTTGCTCTTTAATTAAACTCGTTAGATTGAAGTGGCAAGTCAGGGAGGCTGAATAATCTTCCATTGTGACTTCTTTTGAAACAAATATAAAGATAATAAAAACTTGAGCAAGGCTTCATATCAATTTTGGCCAAATTCTTGATACTAGTGGAATTTAAGATAAATGGATCAAAGAGAGCATAGAGAATTGAAAAACATGAGAAATAAGGAAAAATGTCAAGATTATTCACCAAAACCTTCCTGAACACCAAATTTGTCATGGAGAAATTATTTTTTATGTTTGCTTTTAGCAATGGAACTTTAGAGGATCATCATCACTTACTGTTCCAACAGTGTGTATATACATATTAAGATGAAATGAATTTCTTTTAATCTTGCATTGGTTCAACAGGTCTATGTATTCCTTCAGATTTCTCATCTCAAATTGAGCATTGGCAATCATAAGGACGTAGCTCACGTTTTCCGCCCTTCTGTAAGATTGATACTGAAACCATCTGTAACACCTAGAGAAGCCTTATCTCAATTCAACTGCCTATTGCCAACATTAAAAAAAGCAAAATAGTACATCACCATATCCCCATACATTTTCTTGCTGTGGTAGAAAGTTATCAAAATATCGCTTTTCTCCGAGAATCTCCGTCTTTGAGCGAAGACCCACTTCCCAACCCTCGACAAGCAAAACACTACAATTCACAGTAAAATTATTAATGAACAAAGTCACTGCACAAAGGAGTGGTGGATTCTATAAAATAATCATTTTGTCATGTGACATACTAACTATCAGTAAAAAATGTCAATTATATTGAAAAAATATTCAAATCCAAATTGAATTTATTTCATTTACCACCAAGTGAGCTGAATTTATAAATGAACATTGAATTCTTATGAAGAAAGATTTTACGAATGCACGTAGCCTTATTTCAGCAAAGTGGATGAAGCTAGGTATGTTGCCTGGTTTATCAAGATGTATGAAGCTGTGTAGTTGATAACGGCGACGTTAGAAGACATCTCTCAAAGTCCACTAATATTTGGCTCCAGAGTAATTCCTTACACTGTATACAAAGACAAAAAGGAAACAAAATTCCACTATTTTTCACAAAACAAAGATGTACGATTCAGTGATTTGATCATAACAAGGCGAGGCTAATTTTATATATTATACCGAGTGAGTCAGAAAACACTTAACACCTCAAACGTCACCCATTTAATAATTTAAAAAATCATGAACACAAAAACTATTATAAATGTACTGAAAGAGTATCTCCTCCGAAGTACTTTGGTACCATTTTTATGTGGTATATCATATGTTAAAGCAATTGGAGGAGGTATTCTTTGCTGTGACGTGAAATTTGATTCAGGTCAAAGTACAGCATGGCCGCAATGAATGAATGAATCCAGATGCCAATAATCTTACTTGAGTCACAATCAACGTCATTGAAATTAAATTAACTCACGAGTTGACTCTAAAAAGTGTTCATTAATCAATTCTCAAGTTAATCATTGAAAATGTGTTTGCAATTGATTTTACTGCACCTCACATAGAATTATGACTTCATTTTTATCTGGGGAGTGTTCATGAAAGGACTTATTGGACGTTTTATCTGACAGTTTCCATAGTAACCATGCTTCTCAGCCAATCAGAATCAAAGAAAGTTGTCAAATCAGACAACTTGTCGGATATAAATGTTAATGAAACGTTGATTCATTCATTGCAGTCATGCATTGTTAGAGAGAAAATACCCTTTCAGGATGGGTATAATACTTAGTAATAATACAAAGTAAAAGATATTAGTAGGTAATGATAGTAGAACAATTTTTAAAAATTCCTATATTCACCCGATCGATGGGGCGAATAAGAACAGTCACAAATATAGTATAAAACACTAGCAAGAGGAATGCCTCTGGCAGTCTCGCCTGCATTAAGCGATTCTATATAGCAGCAGTGCTAACTTTGAAAACGGCTATTGCATACCGGTAATTATTCACAAAGAAAACACTATATGATTATAAAATACTATGTCCATTTACCCAACATGACCTTTGACCATGATCATGTGACCTAAGACATGTGCAAAACATACTTGATTACCCTTATGTCTATGTTTCATGAACTACATGTGTAGATCCATAAACTTTAAGTTATGATGTCAATTCACCAAATACCCCCAACACAGCCAAAGTTCATTCACCTTAAATGACCTTTGATTTTGGTCATGTGACCTGAAACGCGCACAGGATATTGAGGGATACATGGTTACTCTATGTCCAAGTTTCTAGAACTAGAACTTGATGAACTATATCCATAAACTTTTAAAGTTATGATGACAATTCCACAAATACCCACAACATCAAAGTTCATTGACCCTAAGTGACCTTTGACCTTCGTCATGTGACCTGAAACTCAGGCAGGATGTTCAGTGATACACTATTACCCTTATGTCTAAGTTTCATGAACTAGGTCCATATAATTTCCAAGTTATGGCAACATTTCAAAAACTTAACCTTGGTTAAGATTTCGATATTGATTCCCCCAACATGGTATAAGTTTATTGACCCTAAGTGACCTTTGACCTTGGTCATGTGACCTGAAACTCAAACAGGAAATTCAGTAATACTTGATTACCCTTATGTCCAAGTTTTATGAACTAGGCCCATATACTTCCTTCTAAGTTATGATGACATTTCAAAAACTTAACCTTAGTTAAGATTTCAATGTTGACGACGCCGCCGCCATCGGAAAAGCGGCGCCTATAGTATCGCTCTGCAATGCAGGTGATACAAAATTGGATGATACTGAATTTCATTCACATACATTGTACCAATAGAAATGTACCATTGATACACATTTAATTAGACCAGAAACACAAATTGTAATTAGTTGAAGTAATGTTAATGTTTGAGGTACAGATGTGTAACAATTATATTCCTCCATCCTTTCCCACTTTACAGAACCATTTAGCAAAACTATGAAAAATATTGAGAATATATTGCTTTGAGCATAATTAGTATTGCCAATATGAAACTAAAAAATGAAATCCGTCTTCCATATGTTGGCCGTTTACACTAGGATATAATGATTTTGCAACTTATTGGTACTTTTGGCAGGTTTGTTACATGTCTTCTTATGTGGAACGTGTGTGTTAAAATATGACATTGCGATATCTATGATTCCATTATTTCTATAGACCTATTTCTTTCTTAAAAAATGAAAAAAGGAGTGATTTTTAATAATAGTGCTCATATTATTTAAGATATAATGAATTTGTTATGAAGACTTCTTAACATGTTTTTGTCTTATTTAGAGACTTATTTGTTTTGGAATAACAATATTACAAGGCCAGCAGGGAATATAAATTGGGCCCGTTTTAAGTTTTGATATTAAAAGGAACTTCATTGTCATTAAAAATGAAATCATGAAATTCATGTGGGAAATATGTAACTTACAATCTGATTTAAAAAGGTAAAATTAATATTAAAAGCATCTAAATTAGAAAGTCTGGGCAAAGATTAGGTCCCCAACTTTTCTGCATATTAATTTTTCTTGGTATTTAAAACCACTATTAAACCATGGAATAATATGAAAGTTTAAAAATATATTTAGCCTAAATACACAACAGATATAACCATAAGATTAATGTTTAAAGGGGAAGTTCACCCTGAAGAAAAGTGTTTTGTAAAATAGCAGAAAAATAATGAAAAATATTGGTGGTGAAGGTTTGAGGACAATCAATTAAAAATTAAGAAAGTCATTAGAATTTTAAGTTTTGGATTTGTGACGTCATAAACGAGCAGCTGCCCCATATGTTATGTAATATAAAATGCCTAAATTTCAATTGTTTAATGGTTTGTAATGACTTATTTTTGTTTTCGTTTTAGGAACGGGTGTGAAATGATTTGTCTCGTGATATACTGAAGGTACAGTGAAAACCATTTTCAATTTTTTAAAAAAATGACATTTTATTGATTTTTTACCATTTGATATGAAGGAAAGCTGCTCGCATATGATGTCCTAAATCAAATAATTGAAATTGTAATAACTTTTTTATTCTTTGAGTGATTTTTCTCAGATCTTCGGCAATATTTTTATAATTTTTTCTGCTATTTTTACAATAAACTTTTTGTCAGGGTGAACTTCCCTTTTAAAGGGCTTTTATTAAAAAATACAGATCACCAAGAGAGGACAGTAATTAATCAGAAATAATGTCATAACTTGAAATTTTCACACAAAGTCTTTTAATAGCAATGGATATATAATTGTCTTTATACATGTACATGTAGTTTCATCAAATTTAAATAGCCAATAGTCAAATGTCGTTTACATTGTTAAATGTTCACAACATCAGACGGGCTACATGTTAGGTAACAGATAGTTTCTGAATAAACATGAACTACAAATAAAATCTGGGCAGTACATAACAACATGTAAAGGTTACAGATAGATTCTGAATAAACATGTACTTCAAATAAAATCTGGGCAGTACATAACAACATGTAAAGGTTACAGATAGATTCTGAATAAACATGTACTTCAAATGAAATCTGGGCAGCACATAGCAACATGTAAAGGTAACAGATATATTCTGAATAAACATACACTTCAAATAAAATCGGGGCAGTACACAACAAATCTTTTGATACAAGGTTCGATGAGGTGGTTTCTTACTCCGAGGAATAATCCGATGATACACCCCTGTCCCCAGTGGCCGACAGTGATTTTTTGTTAGTTCTTTGACATTCACAACAACAAAATCACTAGTCTTCCATAGGGCCAGAAGCAGTCTCCTTGGCTGTAGAACATCCACTTGTCTTCACTAGTCCATACGCATATACGTAATTCATACATGTACAGGGAGGGGTTTCACAAGAAGTTACAGTGTGACTTAGAAAATATTTGCAATCAATTCCGAAGTTCAGTTGCAAATTTCCAAGCGATAGATCAATTATAACTAAATCAATTTATACTTGTTAATACATGAAACCTACCAGCGATCAATCATAAATTTGCAATTCATTGCAAGACTTATGATTGATTTGGAGAAAAAATCTAGGTTTCTTACAACAATCGATTAGAGTCCTGCTTAAATGCCAGAATGCGCATGTTATCTAAAACCTGTATATCACTGGTGGATACACGAAAGTGCGTGTCCAGCGTGCATGATCTGACCAATGTGCTGATGCGTTACATACCGCACGCAACTGAAAATTTAAGAGCAACTCAGAGTCACACTGGAACCTTTGTGAAACACCCCCCAAGTAACCTAACACGAGACAAAGCTAGTAAGACCGCAGATCATCAAGGAATTGCAAACTGAGGATATCTAAGCAGCAAAAAAAAAAATGTACAAACCTTTCTTGAAGCAAGTACTGAGCATAGCTTATCTGTTCTTCCGTCCCAGTAATGGTAATGATGCGTTCATTGGAGTCGGGCTTGGAGTCTTCGATCTTTATCGTTGCTCGGCTCTGGGTTCGGATCTGGCGAATTCTGCAGCCTCGAGCGCCGATGATGGCTCCAGCACACTGGACAGAAGCAACAAGAGAAAGCAATGAATGCCAAAAAATTATAATGGCAAATATACTTGCTTTAATACACACCAAATAACAGTTACCTAACAATCCCTAGACTGACTCTCTTCAATCATGTGGCATTACATTTTACAGAGAATCTGCTATCATCTCTGCATTTCAAGGAATAAAAACTGCCAGGTCCTCATTACTCCCACCAGATTTGGGGGTAGCACAATATGGTTGAAATTATTTCCGAAGGAAATGAACGCTAGGGCTAGGGACTGATCCCCTCTCAAACACATTGGATTATATCAAATTATAAAACACTTTGAGCAGACGCATGCATTCTAGATGTTGAGGTTGCTGGCAGGAATCAATTCCTTGAAATGCGAGTTTGCTGTAAAAGGACTATAGGCTTAAGCCAGTGCAAAATATCCATAGCCTTTGGAAGGGCATAGAGACAATATATTATAATGTGATATGTGCTATACAACAACTGTGGACTATTATCATCATTGTTAGTATTAGTATTAGTAAGTACATGTAGTAAAACAATCCAGTCAATGCTTTTACCAATCAAATGTCTTTTAATAGAAGTTTAGTAGAAGTAGTGGTGGTGGTGGTGGTGGTGGTGGTGGTGGTGGTGGTGGTGGTGGTAGTAGTAGTAGTAGTAGTAGTAGTAGTAGTAGTAGTAGTAGAAGTAGTAGTAGAAGTAGTACAGGTAGTACAGGTAGTTGTAGTAGAAGTAGTAGAAGTAGTCATGGTAATTATAGTAGTAGCAGTAGGAGTAGTAGTAGTAGAAGAAGTAACAGTAGCAGTAGTAGTAGGAGTAGCAGCAGCAGCAGTCGTAGTATCACCACCATCATCACCACAACTGCAACATTTATCACATAAAAAGTCAAAGAATTGAAAGAACTTACATCTTTAGGAATGGTTACTTGAGTGGTCTTCTCAGTACCTAAACAAGTAAAGAAAACACAATGCAAGATAATTAACACCGCCTCTATAACATTCAGTCTATTGTAATGCAGTCTCCTTTTCAAAGTCGTCTTTGCAATTTCCAAGGCAATATTCAGAGTTGGTTTTGGGACAAAGTAGAATATGTCCATAATCATCTTTGGTATATTTTTATCTTCATGGTTCTTTCATATCAATCTATTTAAACTCTTATATTTACATTAAATGCAACTCTGATTGGCCTTGAAATTATACCTACATGAAGACTATTATAAATTATGTTTATTTATACATGTATCTTTAAAACTTTAATAAATCTATTTTCCTGTTATTGTGTACATTTGACCTATGTAATAAGGTGATATTTTACACTTATTCAAGTTTCATGAGTACTAACCAAGGTTTAGAATATGAAATTCATTTCTATTCAGCAGAGAATGATTTTTCTCCAAACAATTTGATTTGAAAGAAATAAGGAAAAGTAATACATATTTTTTTCTACTTACTATCCAATGATTCAAGACTGGTTCTCCCACTCTAAAAGAAACAAGAGAAAAAGAAAACATCAAATCACATCAAATCATATTAAGGGATTGTGCCTGAAACAGTTAAAAATTACAATGGTACTCTACCTTATCTTAGACCTTTACTACAACAGTTGTGCTCAAAAGTTAGTGAACCCCCTCTCCCCCCCCCCCCAAAAAAAAAAATGCACTCCTTCATGCTGAGTGAAGAATGTAGACAATAACTCACCAATGCTCGGCAAGCCCAGAGAAACAAACTTTATTGAATGTAATACCTTATTACCTGACTTCACAATCAAATATCTAAAATATGGCAGAACTTAAAGAATTTAATTATGTCTATTTTCTGGGGAGGTGGGGGAGGGGTCATTATCTTTTGAGCACCACTGTAATAACTCCTCCCTATATATCAAAGCACAGGAATAGAGTGAGACTATAATGATAAAAGGAAAGAATAATTGATAGAGGTATCTCGCTACCACTCAACAGCTGCGACAACGCAATAGGTAGAGTTAGCCATCTTGACTTTGCCTGAGCTCATCGAGACGAGAGGAGCTGGAGTGGTTGTATAAATAACCTATGGGCCGAGATGTCAATCTTAAAGTATTCACAGATAAACAGTCTTCATAGGCTTGCCATCCACATTTCATATGCCCATGGAGCAACTCACCCACCAATATATATATATATAGAGAGAGAGAGAGAGATGGATGATAGGAATAGGGTTAGGAAATATTAAAGCCCAGCGCAAACTACATGATCCTTTGCGATAAGATTTTACATCATTCGATATTTTGAACAATCCAACCTATAACATTCAAACTGAGGTTCCAAATAGTGGTATGAATACTGAACTAAAAAAATTTGAGTCTCTTTCGAGCCTCCCTCTAACGAATAGAAGCAAATTCAATTCCAAATCGTAATGACAACATCATCAGCTCTGACCTTTTGAAACCCATTAGGATATGAATCTGACCACTAAGCTTGCAGCAAAGCACTCTGAATTTAGTAATCCTAGCATTATGCCAAACTTCATTATTTTACTTATAGCAACAGCTCCAGGAATGCTCTGATCGAACTTTCACACTTAATGCAAAATGTGATTTGTTACAAGAATTACATCATATTTGATAGTGTAGTGTGCACCAGACTTTAGGTTTACGGGCTTTAAAGAGAAGAGAAAATATCTGGAGAAAATTTAAACAACTGAAAATGCTACTCATGTCAACAAAAGCAATCTGAACAGAAGATTCTTGGTTGAGTTTGTAAGAGTGGTGTATTTTGTTTTTTACTTTGATCAGCAAACACATGCAAATAATACAAATATAAAAAAAATATGGGTGAAATTTTTTCCAAGATTTATAAACATGTTTAGAGTGTACTGTTGCAAGTTTAAGTATTCACCGTTTGAAACTGTTGTGAAGAGCTGAGGATTTTGCTATGATTTTACTGCAAAAGTCTCAACAAATTTTTAATATATTTGCATTTGGGTAGATTATGATTACACACAAGTGTGGAAAATGTTTTCTTACATCGCTATCAATTATCAAATCGGTCTTTGTTGAATGCTCATCAGAAATACAGCATAAAAACTAGTCCTTATAAAAGTGAACTCTTCTACATCTCTCTTTTCAGACAAAAATGAATTAAGAGCACATTTCTAAAAAGAAAAGTAATCTGCATGTGCATGCTAATAAAGCTGTCAAATCTTCAAAAATAGGCCTTTAATCTCCACAGAGCCTAGGGGAAGTTTATTATCTCCTGGCTCCTCTTGGCCTGGGCAAAATTGTATGTAGGGTATTAGAATATCGGCTTGGTGAAAATGTAAATGTCAATATGGAAATTACACATATCTAGGGATCTTATTGTATTATCGGAAAGTGATGGAAATGGCATCCAGGGATCAGAACCAACACTCAGAATGGCACATTTCTCGCTCTCTTTTAAATTTGTTTTTATCAAAGATGGCAGAAATTGACTATAAGTGACAATGGCGGCATATGGATAACATACGGCCCATCAGATACTACTCTCTTATCGTGATCAATTGTAAGAAGAGTCGCGTCTGAATGCAACTAAAGGAAATTAAATGCAAGTCGGAAATCCATGCTTCTGATCGGATAAACACCAAGTTGCGTTTGATTGCAAGTCTTTATGCAACTTTCCACCAGATTGTAATGGAGGGAAAATTCTCTTTTATGTGATAACATTGTCATTAATAACTGGAACAAAATTACCTAACAATTTCTCAACGTTATTTCAAAATACAAACAAATGCATTTGTACTTACATTGCCTAATCCCAGTGCACTGAATAAAAAGAAGAGAAGGTGAAAACAAAAGAAGTACAATTAGTTAATTTCACTGCATTCACAAGGGCTACAATTATGTGTGAAAGACAAGGTTTTGGTTAAATATACAGTAGGTGTTTGTTTTTTTATGAATCAATATTCAAAATAATGAAAACATAGTATGCGATCTACTTTATATGTCAAATGTAAGAACATACTTTTTTGAAGGGGGGGAGGGTAAACTATCAGTTCTAAGAGTAGACCTTAGAACATTTTAATGCTACTTTTATGAAAGAGGGCCCTAAGGATAGGCAGGTTCATCATATTTCTATATTTTAATATAGCAGCTCGCCCTTCATATTAACATGAATGGGAAATACCAATTTATATGAATTGACATTAATTCACCTTATTCCAACAAAAGTGAAAATTGGAAAAGGAATATATATATCTTCCTTTGCATTAAATACTGAGTAACCAACAAAATTATTTTTTTTAGTTAGACTAATCACTTTACAAATGTTTGCAAATTTCATGTTCATTGGTTCTATGGAATTTGTGGTCTGAAAAAGACAAGATAACTGTATGACAAACAGGGTATTGTATAACGGACATCTCAAATAAAGATAAACATAGAGAGATAGTTCTAATCGCAGAGACTTACAGCGGTTCTGGCATTCTCCCTCCTCCGCCGCTCGGTGCTCCTCCCGGGCCTCCTCCTCCTCCTGGGCCTCCTCCGCCCCTTCCTCCTCTCCTTCCTCCCCCTAAACCACCCAACGGTGGATGGCCGAACATCCCTCGTCCTCCATACGCTCCACCTCCTCCTCCTCCTCCTCCGCCTAAGTAGTCAAATCCCATACCACGTCCACCTCCTCCTCCTCCTCCATACCGGCCTCCTCTATAGCCCATGTTACGCCCCATACCCCCTCCTCCTCCTCCTCCAGCTCCCATCTTCTTATTATCGGAGCCGGTGTAGCCCCCATAGTCAAGGGCAAGGAAAGGCTCAAAGCAATAGGGGTCATACGGTTGGTCAGGGCCCTTGATTGGTGTCTGTGAAAGCAAAGGAAAAATACATACAAGGCACATTAGAATATTTTTTATTGAACATATTGGTTTTGTTTTGAGCCCTGAGACAGACATATCAAATGTACCTCAAGAAAAGTACATGTAAGTCACTTGGCTTTGTTGCATGGAGTTTCACAGCTGTTCTCCTGATCCACTTGTTTAGATGTGAGTATGTGTGCAAAAATTAGATTGTTACGGAAAAAGAGGCTGAGCTGGATTACTAGCCAGCCAAGCATCAATCTTGCATGTAATTTCACTATAGATCCTATACTAACTTTATCCTAACAGAATTTCAATCAAAAATCAGATTAAACATTGTTCCAAAATTATCATTTACAATTTATTTAAATACAAGTAGCAGCAGTGATTTTTTTTTTAAATTTTTTTTTAATTACACAACTGTCCCAAACATCTCAGCCTTGCTTAAGTTTGAAATTGGTCTGTTAAATGGTTATTTTACATTAAAGATCACAGAAACATTATCTCTCCTTTCATTTCAACACTAAGGATAAAACCCTACCAATACTTATTCGGCGTACTTCTTATAATGCTAAACAAGCAATACCTAAATGGCTTAGCTCAGTGCACTTTACTTTAGACACAAACACGTAAAAATCAAATTCTATCTTTTACACATGCATTGACACACTTAATATTTATTAATTCATTCAAAAACTATTTCTAACAATGGTTAAGAGGCTTGTGATTTGACTTACAGTGCTGATGAGTTTCTGGAGCTCCCTCAAAGCATCAATGACCTTATCTGGTGTGCCTCCAACCTGGACAACTCTGTCGGTCGAATTGGGACACACGCGAGAGTAAACCTTGATGTGCGCTCCAATTTGCTGAAAGATTAAATAGAATTATCTTCATGCCATTTCATGCGTAATTCTGAGAAAAACACCCCAAAGCATATTCCGGAAATACCAATTATTTGCGGCATTATGGTAACTACCATGGTAGCAGGGCACTGCAGTCAACCAATATCGAGGTTTTCATGACAGTGGTCCCGATTCTGAACTCTGGTTTAATTCAAACTTTGTGGTTTAACTATGGATAGCCAATTGTGATAGGTATAGATCGATCTATAACAGTGCAAGATTCAATTTGTTAACTCATTTGACACTAAAATCATTCATACCTGACTGGGAATAATTACTGGAGTACATATGTACATGTAGTTCTCTTCATCATTAAAAAATGAGGAAAGAGCCAACTAAAGAAAGGAAACATATAATGTAAATAAAATTTTGAAATGCTTGGCTTCCCATAATTTGAACACAGAGATAGGCCATGGCTAGAGTTAACAGGGCTTCAGAATACGAGCCAATGACTCTAGTGCCAAAGTTACTACAGTATAATTGTAAATCCTCATGAACACACTCTTAATCGGGCTTCATTGTCATGGGAATATATAAAAGACATCACACTATTTAAGTGGGTGGGGGGGGGGTGATGAAATGATAGTTGAGATAGTTCAACCTCCCCCTCCCATACAATAGAATTGCATTATTCCCAAAGGGTAATTTTTAAACCCAATGCTTTAACGTGCCTGTTCTGATATTCTTTGTACTGGGTATATTTCCATTTCCATACAAATGCAATCGTGATGAAGCAGTACATTATTCTGAATATGATCCAAGAATCTTGTTAAAGAATCATTCAAATTCGGCGCTAACCATCTCTAGGAAACATTAAACCTTGGCCATTATACTGCCATCCCAGGAAAAAAGGAAGCAACTCTGTGGATAGAGTTTCCTTGTAAATTGAGGACAATGCGTCACTGCTTTATGCGGAAATATAGAGTTACTTACTCTCGAAACATCTATATTTCAGAAATTGGGCGCTATGTGACTCTAAATCTTTCAGCATCATGTAGGGCATATATAAAAGAATCTCAAATCAAGGAAAGAAGGTAAATTTTGAAAGAAAAAAAACAGAGTTGCCCCCTTTGTCATGGAATTGCTGAATAGACACTTGAGTTAAACCTGTTTGCAGAGGGGACCACCTGTTCATTAAGACCACAATTTTGGTTTTCCTTGAATAGCTTTTTTTCTCATTGAACCTGTTCATCCATAAACACCATCTGCCCATTGTCTCCCTTAGATGCTCATTAACCATCAAAGAATAGCAATTTATAGACTGTGCATGACATGTAATCTGAGGGCGCTGCTTGCATGTGATGTCTCAAAATTAAGCTTCCAAAATTCATATCTTCGAAATTCTTCAATAGATTTTAACCGACCCTCTTTTAATGCTTCTCTGATTTGTCTTGCCTTTGATAATCCCAACTTAGTTTTCAAAGTCTACTTTCCCTTTAAGAGTCAAATAGAGTAATAATAATCAGGCAAAAATTATATTTTTATTTTCGGTGGCTACTTTTGACAACTTACTGTTTAAATATGCAACA
This sequence comes from Lytechinus pictus, assembly GCF_037042905.1. Classification (NCBI taxonomy): domain Eukaryota; kingdom Metazoa; phylum Echinodermata; class Echinoidea; order Temnopleuroida; family Toxopneustidae; genus Lytechinus; species Lytechinus pictus. The sequence continues at coordinate 14,123,874 of NC_087249.1, forward strand.
CTGGATAAACTTGAATGAATAGGGATTTCCGGAGCTCTATAGTTTTTGTTTCCAGGGCTCTTTGAACATTTTTGGGGGCTAAATTGCCTCCAGCACCCGTGTATTTTTTCCCTAATAATAATAATAATAATAATCATGATAACAATAATAATACGTGCTGCTTGTAAAGCGCCAAATCAACTCTGTAGAGTGCTCTAGGCTCAAAAAGAATCAAGAAGTTAATAGAAAGGTTTTTCAGAAAGTTTTTGAAGGACTCAACAGAGACATAATAATAACTTCAGGAATTCTATGCCACAGTATGGGCATGCATGAGCAATGGATCTCAGTATATGAAATACGTACCTCCCTCATCTCCTTAATCTTGCATCCTTCTTTGCCGATGATAGCTCCAGCAAGACTCTGATGAACCAAGACACGTACTGAGCAATGCTCTGGATTCTGCTTGTTCTGTATAAAAAAATAAAAACAAAGTAGTATACGATGTGAAAAGGGCAAGTAGAGGTCAAACAGATGATTACTATAATCATGTTAAATCATACACCAAAAATCTTCATTCATGAAATATCCCTATCACAGGACTTATTGCAATGATCAATCACACATAAGTTTTTAGCAACACTTATTAATCATTTTTTTAAAAACCCTCTTTGTCGAAAATTAAAATCTTTTCTTTTAAAAAGGGATTTGCTTTTCGCTCCCTCTATATTTTAAAATACATGTTTACTTCGTTCAACACACATTAAAAGCACATGCAAATTAAAGATTAGGTTTGTTTTCCTTTATACTTATTATTATAATATCATTTAGAATAGAGTGGCTGTATCCATTTTAATGCATATTTTATTTAAAAAAAGGACTTTTACATTTACCCAATCTAAGATGTTTAAGATGCATCATTAAAAGCCCTAACAAAGTTATACAATTTGACTGCATGCACATGCAAATTAGAAAAAAAATATGGAGAACTATGTTATATCCACATATATATATATACAGTATATTTTATACCAACATATTGGTAATCTTTTTTTATTTTAGGCTTATGTTATTGATGTTATGTTACATGTATGTTGTGTTATTTTTCATTATGTGTTATCATTCTCATTTATTTTATGGCTCTTTATGGTTTTTTGTTATTTTATGGCTTTGAAAGTCTGTTACACGGTATGGTGATTTTTAAAGAATAATTTCAATGAAACAATCAATCATAAAAGGAAAATCAACTTTAGTAACGTTTTCCTTCCAAATTAAATTAAGAAATCTTCGCCTAAGGTGTCAGACGAGGGGGAACCATCCACAAAATTCCAGCATTAAACAGACGACTGGCTCCCGTCATGTAGTCTCAGAAACCGGTTGGGAGAGCGTTCACTGGAGCAGATAATGAACAGAGCGGTAAACCTTCGCCATGCTTGTTTGCCCCCCTGCTTGCTTGCCTGAACACGGCGTGACAAGAGATTGGCTCCTTCATCATCGAGTCAGCGTCAAGACAACCATACAGGAGAATCAGAATAACATTCAGGAAAGGGTGTACCAATCAATACACAAATGTGGGCAGGCGGGACTGGGGAATAGAAATGACCAATTTGAAGGGCACAGTTAAAGGGGTAGCTGGAAATAGGCCTATAACAAAATTTCATTCGATAAAATGATGCAAAACTTTCTTATCAATTACTTTGTTATTTTCATCTGATTTTGCTATTATATTCTATGCTTTATTTAATTTCACTATATTTATTCAGATCACGACATTTCCATTTTTGTAGGAAATGTACTGTTTTCCAAGAGAATGTCAAAGTTGCATTGTGCAGTACCAAAACTCAGTTTTAGATCACCTGGAACCCTAGTCGTCGATATTGTCCTTTTCATGCTGCATGTCTATGGGTTAATTGAAATTCAAAGACAAATTGACATTCAAAATGTATCTCTCTGAGAATAAATTTTGAAATGTGGGGAAATAAATCGGCATCATCAATGTGCACTATACTGCTGAATAATAATTTTGACAACTTGATATTTTACCATTCCAACCACAATCACTTATGGGGCCCGTTGCAGAAAGAGTTGCAATCAATCGCAACTCTAAAAATCATGCGCAACTTGATTTTCAACTAATCAACAGCGCGCATTTGGGACTTGCGATTGATTTTTTGACTTTCGTTTAAACGCAACTCTTTCTGCAACGGACCCCTGATGAGCTCCAAAAGATCAATTCTGATTGGTTCTTGATGATTCTGATTGGTCATTGCTATTGATTGCAATTGATTGCAAACTTTTGTGATACAGAACCCCTGTGGTGCACCACAAACAGATACGACTAATAATTGCAATTGATTAAAACTCTTGAACACAGTTTGCCATATAGGGGATGTTGCAAGAAAACAGTTGCAATCAATTGCAAATGTTCTGTTTCAATTTTCGAAACAAAAGATACATTTAAGTTGTAGCAAACCAGATTACACTGCCTGTGTCAAGAAGCAGATTAGCAATCAACCTCTAATTTGCAATTAATTTCAAAACTTATAGTTCAAGTTCAAGTTTATTTCATTTCTCAACTCAATGATACAACATAAGAAATTATTACACAGATTGATTTAGGGATCGAAAACACACTTGCAAGTTTCTTCCAACATCCAAATAGACTTGCAATTATGATGATTGTATAACTGGTTGTATCTTTGATGTTGAAGAGCGTTAGTTAGCAGGGCCAATGTTACAAAGAGTTGTATTAGATTCAATGTATATCATCAATTGCAAGTTGAGATGGATTTGAATCAATTGCAACTCTTCGTAAGACAGAGCCCTATGCTTCAAGAATAAGACAGTATGATCCATTATGGTCTTTTGCCTTCCTGGAGTGTTCACAGAGCTGAGGCTAGCATTACTCAGCTCGACTGTAATTCCATCTTTTTTTGCGAGCAGTCTCGGGAGGCATCTCTACAATGGCTGCGTGCGCGGCTCAAAAACTATTGACCCATAGGCGCTATGATCATTAGCATAGATGGATACATCGTATCTTCTTCCCTGCCA